>NC_091165.1:28018997-28221497 GCF_040958095.1 Procambarus clarkii | reverse complement strand
GCCTTGCTCAGAAAAGTGATCTTCATATACAGTACTGTAGGCCTTTGCTCAAAATCTGATTTCTGAGCTGCACTATGTGGTTGCTGAGTAAGTAGAGTAACACAAAACAGGACAAGATAGGGCACTCCTGTCTCTCGTAATTGCTGGACCACTATGACATGGCCTTAGATGCCATGGAAGACATGTAAAATGCTGATGTAATATACACAGATGCCTAGTAACACTTGGAAGGACTTTTGTGTGCATTTGAACAAATCTTCTGGAGGACATTTTATGTTGAATAGTCTTTAGGAGCAACTGAGTAGTGCAGCTCAGAATAGAACACACTTGTTTTAGTTTTTCTCAAATATTTGAGTAGAGTATTATTTTGGTCGAGATGTGGCAGTTGTGGTTACCTCACTGACTTGAAGAACTATCCACAACCCAGAATCACCCCCCCCCCACATGTGTGAATTTGTGAGTTCACATGCATGGAGGTTTAGGTTTATGTGCATTTTTATTACAATATAATATACAAGTGAATTTACATACACCACACTGACAGGTTTCTTTTATCTGATAAAATTTTTAAGCCATCTTCCACCATCACACAAAAACCTGCCAAATATGAGAAATGTGCATTATGCACTTAAGATAAATACTGTGACCAAAATAAAATAATTTATAAAAATAAATATATTTGTTTGGAACAAATTTGAATAGTGTAACAAATATATGATAAAACAATTTTTTTTACATAAACAATTTACATCAGTAACTGCCCATATGCAACTTAAGGCTAAATAAAGCTATATAAGCACAAGATCAGAAGCAATACACCATTACCAGTTACTTTAGACTGATTCAACAAGATGGTTGTCTTATGAATCAGTCAAAACACACACACAATATTTTATTATTTATATATATATATATATATATATATATATATATATATATATATATATATATATATATATATATATATATATATATATATATTTATTTATTTATTTATTATATTCATACGCTGTGCCACTGAGTGGTCCTCTCATGCAGGCCCATCACCTCAACCACCACCCTCAAAAGCTTACAAGCAATCCAGCTGGGATGGCCCCATTGTAGACCAAGTTGCTGCAACATAACATGACATTGCTCGCCTCACAGCAGTAGCAGCCTCACATGCAGGGGACTTCCTGTTAGCAACCCCAATGTCGGCAATTGGCACAAGTCTCACACCACACGCCCTCCGAATTGCTGTGGCCCTCTGCCATGATGCCCCTCCATCATGGTATGGGACTACCCATGCGTATCAACCCTGGCTAACACCTACAATGACTTCAGTGTTGCAAAACAGGGTGGCGCTGCCATTCACAGGGATCAGGCAAATCCCGTAAGTACAGAGAACTGGACCACCACTACAATTTTTTTCCCATTGCTTCTGAGACATTCGGCCCCTGGGGTAAGAGTGCCACCAGTTTTTTTTTTTAAGGAAATGGGTTCTAGGCTAACTGAAACAACAAGAGACCCTAGATCTACTAGCTTCCTTTTCCAGTGCCTCAGCGTGGCATTACAGAGGGGAAATGCATACTGCATTCAGGGTTCCTGTCCGTCATCTGAGGAGCTGGAGGAACTTAACAACTTATGATAATCATCTTTGTACCCCCATATGTAACTCCTTTTTTGTAACAAAGTTTAAATAAAATGAATATATATATGTATATATACAAAAAGAATAGGGGGTGGTAGGAGAAAAAAATATTAAAGTGTTCAGTAAGAATCCACAAGGTCTTCTCTGAATACTCTTTATTTTCTTCTCTGAGGCTATGGGTCCCTACAATTGCACCAGGATGAGGTACCCTCACAAAATTATATTATATATGTATGTATATATATATATTATATATATTATATATATATTATATATATATATATATATATATATATATATATATAATATATATATATTATATTATATAATATATATATATATATATATATATATATATATATATATATATAATATATATATATTATATATATATTATATAATATATATATATATTATATAATATATATATTATATATATATTATATAATATATATATATATATATATATATATATATATATAAAAATATTAATAATATATATATATTAATATATATACACACATATATATAGATACACACACACACACACACATATATCAAACAAACCTCCAGGTAGTAAAATTTCATACAATTTTATCATAATGTATGGGGCTCTTTAGCTTAATCAAGACACCTAAAGGCCTTTATCCTCCGAGATGCTATTTATGGCGATGAACCTATGTTAAAACCTTGTTCATTTGTTCCCTCTTGTCTAATACACTTTACATTTACATCAAAATTAAATTAACTGATGCATCAAGATATATTCTAGAAATAACTTTTGGTCATTCAAAATATTAGTAAGAATCAGATTACTTTTATGTGATTTGCTATGTAAGTATCCTATAAACTATACCAATCAAAGCAAAAGGTATTTTTGTATCATACTTCTACATTCTTAAAGGTCACTGCATTCCCAAGTCATCTAACTGAGGTTAAATTTATTACTCATAGTGCAGGGGGCTGGAAATGTTATGAATCATACCACACACTTAGAGGAAAGCACCATTCAGTCAGCTCTTGATCAGTGTGAATTTGGTCAACATGGATTCACAACTAGAAACCCGTTCCCCCCCCCCCCAAATCCAAAATATTTCATTGCGGTGGGAGGAAATAGATGTGCATGCTTTTGCAATAATCTAATATTCCTTTACAGCTGCTCTAACAGTATGTAGTGTCACATTTCTAAGAAGCTGGCATTTATATTGCATTTTAAACAAGCTCCAGAAATTTGATGCCAATACTGCACCAAGATTATTACTGTATGCTTCATAACTCTTAGACAATATCCCAACCCCTCTTCACCACCACTTTCACACATCATTTACATTTTTAACACTGACATTATTTAAATGTGTCTAACAATACTGTACTATACAACACCTGAATCTTCTAGTGGATATCATGAAGGTCCTATATCTTATCAATGTCTTTTATCCTAAATGTATGAGGAAAGACTAGCATGTCAAAATACTATTAAGCCACTCCCTCCCTCCCTTTCTCTCTCTCTCACTTGCAGCTCAGAAAAGGCACTGAACTAGTGTAAAATTGGGATAGGCAAACATTATTCACTAACAATACCTATCTGTATTTATGAATGTGTGAATTGCATGTGAAGAACATTTACACAAGTGTAGTCAAGTGTAGGATGAAAGCCAAGCTTACGGTACCCTATTTTGCTAATAATCTTTGCAATATAAAGTTCCGATGCATCCAGTGGTGTTGGCGCGCAATACTTGTTTTCTAGTTTATTCAATCCGTCTTCCATTGTTTAAAAAAAAAGACAATTTTTGTATAATTTTAACATATTTGGTTTCATAATTTGTATTCTAATCTCTTGTTTTCAATGTATGTATTTATGTACACATATTTATGTATATGTTGTACCTAATAGCCAGACTTTCCTAACAAGTTGATGTTATTTAAATAATGTTTTTCTAAGATTTTAACTTGTGAATTGATAAATACATCCACTTTAATAAACAAGACATTCATTTTTGTAAATTTATACCAGAACAAACAGTATCCCGGCCTAATATAAATACATCTGTATGCTTATTATTCCTTAATGCTGTAAGTAAATATAGGTTAAAACTATATGATTCCTTAATGCTGTAGGTAAATATAGGCTGTATAAAACTATAGCCAAATTAAATTAATAATTACTGCATTATATTAATTTGAAAATATACAAAATTATTTTGGTTATTAGGCAAAACTGTTTTGCCATAATAAGCCAAGTATTATTCTGGCTTTTAGGTATGACATTTGATATATATACATACATATATGTACATGTATACATACAGTATATTTTATCTGAAAGCTAAACATAACATTACAAATGTTCCTTTAAATACGCACACATAAGAAAAAACACTGAACACTTAAGCATTTACATTCATTCTTCATTCCTTATACACCTGTAACATACACAACAAACATACATAACTGTATACCACACTTTTCTGATACACCACAAAACTTTTGCCTACAACCTGTCATATATTATCAAATACAAACCATTATTATTCCAACCAATTAGTATAGACTCAATAGCTACTTAGTCCTTCTTCCAGTTAAGTACATATACAGTAATTATATATCAGGATGATTTCCGAACTTTCCTCGAGTCAGTCCACAAATACAAATAGCCAGAGTACTGTTTTTATATGGAGAATATACTCTATATCTATAAATAACTTGTCATCAATATCTACCGGCACAAAAATGCACCACAGCCAAGTATCATTAGTTCACCATATATCAACCATTATTATTACTACAGTATTATATTATATTAAACTGTGACTAATATAATGCTCAAAAAATTGAATATACAGTACTGTACCTCTTTTTTTTTTAATATGGCTATGTTGGAAGATCTCATCTGCACTTGAGGCAACTCTTAAAAAACAAAAAATTATGCTATAACAAATGTTAACACCAGCATAGAATTTTAAATTTTCAACATAATCTTCTTTACTAAAGGAATATGTAGGTGCGAGCCCACATTCTTAAATGTACTGTAATGATTTTAAGAAACCACATTTATGTTCATACTGTATAAAGATTACTTAGTAATGCTAAAAGAAAAATATAATTTCTCAAATGATTTAACACTGAAGCAGTCCAATGATGCATTTTAGCATCGTTCATAATCTCTGTAATCGCTTCAACAGTGCTAAAACTTGTCATACAATCTCAGAATTTAAGAAATTCACTTCCATAACCATTCCTATTTGCGCTTTTATAGCAAAACTCTCAAAATACATAAACTCTGCCCACACTGTGCTTATCTGGAGACCTACTAAAGTATCAGGGAAACATTGGTCGAGATCAACTCTTCCAACCAGTCAATTAGATAATAGTCTTGCCCGTGCCAATTTTATCATCGCTGTGCAAATTACCCGACCAAAATGTTGGTCAGGTTGGTCAAATACAAGCAATGTTGGTTTTCTTTCTCCAGCTGTATAGATTGATCATCTGTGAAGATATCTATATTTTCTTTATGATAAATGAGGAATGGTTAAATATTTACAAACTCTCATATATTCTGCACACACAAACTATAATGCACACACTATTTTTAATTCATCTATACTCTAGAGCATTCATTTCTGAACAGTTTAGCATAAAAGTATAACTCTATTCCCAAAAGTATATTTAGAGAACTTAACAAGAATAAACATTTTACGTGTCACTGAGTGGAGCCCCGAGAGGGTCGGACTGTGGGCAACCAGGCGTGAGGCGAAGGGCCAGACCATGACAGTCTTAATAATAAAATTTGTGTGTTTTGTAATCATTAATTGTTATTCCTATATTCATGAATTTAATCTTGTTTAAAAAACATTCAACATTCAAATTATGGTTAATAATTTAAATGAACTTACAGATTTTGTTAATTAGCAAGATTTTATTCTAATGAAATTTTGTCAATGTCAAATGTGTCAGGAGTAAACAGCATTGTCTTTAAGTTTAGTTTAGTGAGGACTCACTCCTAATATTGTACAGTAGTAAAATAAAAGCTTTTCAATCCTGAAAGGTATTTTCACGAACAAAGTGCCAAAAGTGTTGGATAATAAATTCTACAAAAGATAAACCAGAGATATTAGCCTAGTTTGTAGTATAAACATTTGTTGTCAACTAGTAATGACAACTTTCTTAGACCTGATGTGCAATACTCATCTCAAACATTTAACCCATCCACTTCCTATAAGTTTTATCCATCCTTTTCATACAAATTTTACACCTCCCTTTTCACATCATTACTGTAAAGAATATATATAAAGGCTCTCCGGGACTTCATACATTCACAACTACCCGTACTATATCAGAATGCTCACAAATAATATTTTATTATTTTTATTTTATATATTATTGCAATACTTGAACAAAATTGCCCACTATCCATAAAACATACAACTAAATAAAGTATATTAGTTGTTCTATATACAAAATATTTTTGATACTCAATACTGTAAACCACACCATCTCCTGCACCTGGTTCATCGTAAGAGGCTGGCACTAAAGTATCTGCAATTCTCACCTTGTATACAAAGCTAAAAATTTCTTGAATGGATGAACACTTGGCAAGCACTAATAATCTTGGATAAGTACCGTGTGAGCTAGGTAATCCAAATTCCAGTAACCCGAAAGAATTTGTGTTCGTTCTTGACATTTTAATCTGAAAAGGAATTCGGGTTAAATGGTCATATACATCGTTTTTGAGTTATAGTGAGAGTTATAAAGTAAACAATGGGAGTTTGCTTGTAGCAATACGAATTATGTTTGTTGTGGTATAAAAAATTATGAATTTGTTCATTTTTGGACATTCCTGGTAAGAAATTCAGCCAAGATGAATGTCTGGGTAACTCAAACGGGCCTCATGTGATTCGGATTACCGAGTGTAGGCAGTACTCAAATTTTGATGGTATATGAGGAAGGAAAGATGAGGTTTTTGGATGAGCTTGTCCCCCAAAGGAAACAAATAATGTGCTATATTGTTACCTGACATTTTGACAAGATATTTTAATTTTCTAAATTAAACCACGGGGTAGAGTAGAACTGTTATCAAGACAAGAACTGTTGCCTTAGTGTCTTCTTCTGTGTCACACTTGTGGCACCTCCGGCTGATTTAGAGAAACATTGGAAAAGATGAGTGGATTATGCAACTAATTCACACACATTTTTTGAATGAGCAAATTGCTGTACTTTAATAGCTTTATCCAGGCAAATTGCAAATGGGAAAGTTGTAAAGTCCAGGAAATTGACATCTGAAAATGGCGTGGTTTACTGTAGCACAGAATATGGAAAGGGCAGCAGCATCTTTCCTGGTGTATCAATAGCTTAAAATTTCAAAGAATAATGACCATCCTAATGATTTTTGCTGCATAAGATTAATCTGAACCAAATGGTAAATAATATGACTAGAACCCATTTACATTGCATGAATAAGTAAGATTTGGCTGTTTTTTTGTATACTATAGTTTGCTATGCTATCCTTGGAATTCAATAGCTTTTCCTGCAATTGCAAATTTATATATACCCTTCATGTAGATTGTTTATGTAGTGTTAATATATATATATATATATATATATATATATATATATATATATATATATATATATATATATATATATATATGTCGTACCTAGTAGCCAGAACTCACTTCTCAGCCTACTATTCAAGGCCCGATTTGCCTAATAAGCCAAGTTTTCCTGAATTAATATATTTACTATAATTTTTTTCTTATGAAATAATAAAGCTACCCTTTTCACTATGTATGAGGTCAATTTTTTTTTATTGGAGTTAAAATTAACGTAGATATATGACCGAACCTAACCAACCCTACCTAACCTAACCTAACCTATATATATAGGTAAGGTTAGGTTAGGTAGCCAAAAAAAGCTAGGTTAGGTTAGGTTAGGTAGGTTAGGTAGACGAAAAAACATTAATTCATAAAAACTTGGCTTATTAGGCAAATCGGGCCTTGCATAGTAGGCTGAGAAGTGAGTTCTGGCTACTAGGTACGACATATATATATATATACATACATACATACATACATATATACATTATATATATATATATATATATATATATATATATATATATATATATATATATATATATATATATATATATATATATATATATATATATAATATATATATATATATAATATATATATATACACACACACACACACACATATACATACATATATATATATATATATTTTAGCACACACAAAAGAACTTCAAAACATGGCACATGAATTATCAGTCAATGACACACAATATTACTTTTCCATTGTACATAATAGGTGAAAATATTTAACTATTTCTTGAACTTTCAGGAAGTTTGTTAAACCTATGGATCTAATGACTCGCTTATCCATGGAAAATTATCAAATGTCTCATCAAAGTCATTTTCATCAAGTGGACTAAAATTATTATTATTGGATAGCAAAGCACCATTAATAAAATTGTTTTTACCAATCTGCCGTTCAGAATTCACAGCCTGGTGATAACTATGGCGCAAGTTTCCAGTACTATTGAAGCTACATTTCTTTGGCGTACTTGTAACCAAATCACAGAAAAATTCTTCCTTTAAGTTTTCACACTGTTCAAGAAAGGTTTGTGTCAAGTGTGCGCTATCAGGCTGAGACTGGCGAGCTGCACTCTTGCTGGTACGAGATCTTGGCAAACCTGCCTGGCTCTCCTTTAGTTTCCTTTGACCAGTAAGAAACTCATCACTAGCACACTTCTTGTACACTCCATTCATCCCACTAATAACACTGGAGGCAACATTTTCTGCAGGAGCTGCTGCACCAACCTGCTCTTCATCCTCCCATGCCGTCCATCGTGGTCTTCTCTGCCCTCGAACATTTACCAGTAAAGGAGATACCGCCGTGGGCAGAGCACTTGCACTTACAGCTCCTTGTGAGCGTACTCGCCGTGGAGGAGGTCCACCCTGACCCCGAGCTAACCTCAGCAGGGGACTCTGCAGTAAGGGAACTGCAGCACCATTATGACCACTAGCTGAAACACTTTTCACTAAAGAATCATGATGACCTAGTCTGCCAGGATGGAGCAATGGCGAACTGGCTGAACGCTGGCCTGGTCGCCAACAGCTCTGATCTTTGTTGGGTGGCTTTAGAAGAGAAGAAGTTGGGGAATTATATATAGTGTGATGACTGATATTTATTTCATTTACACCAGTAGCCACCTTCTTGGGAGTACTTGTCAAACCAACAAAATCATGAAAACTCCGCCTGGTTTTACTTTCTATATATTCTTCAAGTATCTTCCTAGGAGATACCTGAAACAAACAGAAAATAAGTTCTCGGCATCATGTATGGTTTCTGCACAATGTCGACAGAATAGTGCATTCAGGCTATTTCTAGGCTTACATTTTAAATTCTACTCCATCATCAAGCCATCTTCCTTCAAGAAAAGTGAGCTCTTAGAGGGAAAAATTATACAAACACCACAAAATTATTTAGAAGCAGAAATGGAAATCTTATAAAAGGTGGCCTAGAGATTTTTAGAGGGAAAGTGCCGTGTGTCTTTATTGTACATTTATAAAAGCATTATAAATAGGATTCTTGGTGATTTACATTTGTGGTTCTAATAGAATATGAGTTATGTGGAGGAATTACATTATTAAAACTAATAAGCATTATTACTTTTAACATGTCCAACAGTAATAATAATAATGCTTAAATGTAAACCAAGAAACATAATGCTAACACAAAATCATAATAATAATAATAATAATGTGTTCCCAGGGAAGGGAATTTAACCATAAATATAATTAAGACATTTGAGAAGTAATGCCAACCAGCACCACTGACAGTGAATGGTGACTGTATGGCCAAAACGACTTTCAAGGCTTCATTTATGTCAAAATCACAATGAAAACCAACTGTAGAATGTTCCTGAAAATATCATATTCACTATCGTTATTATAAATGTTTATTAAAATTTGTTTAATTCATCTAAATACCTTATCCTGCAAAACAAATCAATTCTGCCCTCTAACCTTCTTATCTTTCACTTCGTCAAAATCATAATTTTGGAAGAGCTCTTCACGCTGCAGTTGGTAGAAGGAGTGAAGTCTAGCCATGGGGTCACGACGCAGTAGACTACTAATTACCGACCTCATAGCACCAGATGCACAATCTGGAGGCTCATACTCATACCTAGACACAGCCAAGTTCATTGTCAGGTGATCATCAAAGCCACTGACAGGGTACTGCAAATCACAATGGTAATATTCATGTATACATAAATACAGTAATTTACATATTAACATACATTTAGAAATTGCAAATGCTGAATATAGTTCCCTAAGTTTAAACACTGACATAGGGAAAAGAAGTTCAGAAATGTCCCGTCACTCCTCACAGAATTAACTCATTCTCAATGACAAATTTCAAAATCAAAATTTTATTCATAGCTATTTACACATGATAAAAATAGGTTAACAACAACGGGACATGTTTCGTTCGTTGCTAATCAAAGGAGATATTCCTAGTCCCTAAGCTAAGGGATACCTGACCAACCAGGCTGCGACTCACACGTGAGGTTGCAAGCCGAACAGTCTGGTTGAGCAGACCACCAACCAGGAGGCCTGGTCAGAGACCAGGTCACGGGGACATTGATCCTCAGAATCATTAACAGGTATACGACAGATATAGGCATACCAAATCTAACAACACATACAATGATTATTAAACTAAGGTAAGGTCGCAGCCACATCAAAAATGTGCTGAGACATGAAACACCTTTTTCTGGGCTCTGTCGCAGTAGCTACCCAAGGTTATGCTCTGGCCTTCACTGATCAAATTTTGGTATTGTCAGTAGTTTCAAAGTGTTATATGACACATCCTGTAACTTCACTTAGGTAATTACAGACTCCTTGCATACCAAGAACACGGATCTTTGCAACCTCCCTCTTGTCCTCTCTATGAAGTGGGAAATGAATGGTAATCCAAGTCCAAGCCAATACCCAATAATAAGGTAAACTGGCCTAAATGCAATGAAAGGTCCTAAGACACTTCTCCCTCTGTAACTGACATTGATTGATGACATCTGTTTAGAATTCTCAATGCCAATTTCTTTGAAAAGCAAAGCATTTAGAATTTCCTGAGAACTTAAGGTCCTGCTTAGGGGTTATATGTTATTTACACTTCAAAACAATATATGATTATATGGTCTCTGTCCCTTCCCTCCCTCCCTCCCTCTCATATATTTTTTACACAAGGTGGTCCATGAACAGATTACTGCTGACACTTGTTAGCAGGTTGAGAGGTTTCCCATCCCATAAGTCATGTCAGGCCTTACCCACTAGTTTCTCTGAAATACAACCTGCCAATAATTTAACAAGCAGGTACCCAATCACTGCTGGGTGAACACAGGCATACAGTTGAGGAGTAGCACCTAGTCAATCCCCCCCCTTTCTCTCTCTCTCTCATTACTGCAACCACAACAGCTTGTCCCCAAGCAGTTTGATTTGAAGGGATTCCATTTTATGCCTCAGGTGTCCACTTGATGAGGCTATAAGCATCATTATTACTGTGTACTAACATGGCCTCACCTGTCCAGCTAGGAGGCTATAGGTGATGATGCCTAGTGACCACCAGTCTACACTATGATTATATTCTTCTCCTCGCAACACCTCCGGAGCTTTGGGATCAAAAAACAAAGAACTACTGTACTATAATTAAGTCTTCAATTTAAATCTAGAAATACCAAAATATAAGATGGAATAACAGCCCCTCAAAAAAGACTGAAAGTACTGTATTTTGCTCTCTATTGTGAGATTTGAATTTTACCCAAAGTTTTATTTTAATTTTACTATCAAACATCCATCAAATTAAAACATTTTAACATCTTTACACTTGACATGCATCCAAGCCTTCATAAGAACAGTACAAAACCTACCCATAAATTGAAGAGTGCCGCATATAGTGGTTGTTCGTCCACCGTAACTAAGCCACTTGGCCAGGCCAAAGTCGATAATTTTGATGTGACCATCAGCATCTAAAAGTATATTCTCCATTTTGAGGTCTCGGTAGATTATACCCGCATTGTGCAAGAAATCTGTTTTACAGAACAATGTATTATTATTTAACATGCAATAAATCTGGTGCAAATAATTATTAGCATGCAGAAGCATTTAATATATAAAAAACAAGTGCTGAATACAGCAGTTAATATATAAATACACTGAATGTAGATTGTTTTATATATGAAAAAGAGGAGTCTATAAAAATTAAAACCTAACCACAATATATGTGAATATTATTTTAAACAAATACAAACTGTTTACCAAATGAAATATAGACAAATAATGTGTAAAGTATTTTTTATGTGGGGGTCAGAGGAGACCATATCTGGAATTTTTGGGGTTAAATATTCCTATTAACACACAAAGAAATATTGAGCCAACTTTGGCATATGAAATTTAGTTTAACTTTTTTGGAACATCAGTAATATCCAGAACCGTCTACAGTAAGTACAGTGGTACAGAAAGTAAAGTGATACAGTAAGTACTCTTGTACTCTAGTACACAAGACATGCTAAAAATGTAAATGAAATTCTTTTTATAAACAAATTGGCTGGTTTAACATGTGATAATAATGAAATAGTAAACAAAGTTACTTGAGGTATCTATAGGGCAACACTAAGTAAGAAGGGTACTTTTGCTAATACTGTATTATACATTGCATGTTTTGTTTCTTCATTGTGAACAAATAAATGAAATAATCAACAACAGAACTAAGCAACATATGTTTCTTCTAAGATAAAGTGTTCAACATCATAATGCTGTCTACCAATCTTACCAAGTGCAAGTGCAATCTGTGCTAAATAGATCTTGACAAGGTTTTCTGGCAGGCGGCCCAGAGATCGCCACAGCTGCTGCAGCTCTCCATAACCAACAAATTCTGTCACTAACACAGAAATAAATTGTGATAAAGCCATCTAGGAGGTACTGAAACAAGCATTTATCTATGGAAAACTAACTTTGTTATCTTCCAGTTATTGCTGATGAATTCCAAATATTGGCAAAATACCTAATAATATATTTAATTTTTTTTTAAATTTCATAGCAAAAGTGATACAAATCTGTACTATATAGACTGCTCTAACAGTATTTAACTGGAAGACATCAGACTATTCTTTCGTCAATTCTAGAGAAAGCCATGGGCAAAAAATTCTTGATATTATATATATATATATATATATATATATATATATATATATATATATATATATATATATATATATATATATATATATATATATATATATATATATATATATATATATATATATATATATATATATATATATATATATATATATATATATATATATATATATATATATATATATATATATATATATATATATATATATATATATATATATATATATATATATATATATATATATATATATATATATATATATATATATATATATATATATATATATATATATATATATATATATATATATATATATATATATATATATATATATATATATATATATATATATATATATATATATATATATATATATATATATATATATATATATATATATATATATATATATATATATATATATATATATATATATATATATATATATATATATATATATATATATATATATATATATATATATATATATATATATATATATATATATATATATATATATATATATATATATATATATATATATATATATATATATATATATATATATATATATATATATATATATATATATATATATATATATATATATATATATATATATATATATATATATATATATATATAAATAAATTGAATCTCATGCACACACCTACTCCAAATATCATATAAATGCCAGAAAGTTTAAGGGCAAGAGGACACAGAAATGAAATTTTATACTGTAAATGGAGAGAAGAGATTTGTTAGGCATGAGTGAGACCTATGGCTTATTAGGTATGACTAATTTTATATATACTGGGGTAAATGGAGATATATATGGAGGGATAGATGGATAGTTGGATTGATAACAAATGGATTGATATATGAATAGAAAGATGGGTAAGTGGATGAAGAGAAGAATAGATTGATGGATAGATAAATGGTTAGATAGATGAAGAGATTGATGGATGGATAGACAGATAGACAAATATAGATGAATAGATAAATGGACAAATAGATGCATATATGGATTGATAGATAGATGAACAGATAGATGCTGGAGGGATAAATAGATGAATAGATATGTATCCATCCATCTGTCCATTTATCTATCCATCCAACTGTCCATTTATCTATCCATCCATCTATTCTCAAAAAGAAAGCAGCTAATATAGCAAACAACTCTGAAATATTGCGAAAGTAGCATTACAAATTACAATATTCTTATAGCTATTAGCTCAGTAAGGTGGTGTATTTATACGACAGCCATTTAGGATGAAACTAGGAGCACTAATTTTACCGAGGATTTTTACATAGCCTATATCTCCTGCTCATTCTTTGTTCATATTAAACATCGGTACATGTCGAACAACAAGACTTACTGACGAGAAGCAGCTTCCGTGTTTGCCAGAAGTGTATGAGTGGAGTGATGAATGGATGATGACTACACACGTGCTGGATCATCACTTCTTGCTTCACTTGACCCACCGCATCCAAACTGCACACCTGCAACAGTCATGTATTTAGTCAATCAGTATTACAAACTAACAACACACACACACATGAAGTCCAGTACTTCAACACTTTATATGAAGAAAACAAAATTAAAATTACACACTAACTTATTGATAACAACCAACTCCAATTTTAATAAGTTTTTCAGTTTATTAAAAGTTTTGATGATAAACCCCAAAATAAGAATAATCGTAGAGAAAACAATCATACCTGCGATTTTGAGAGGACTTTCATGGCGTACTCCTTGTTGGTAGTGGCACATTTAACATGGAATACCTGTCCAAATGCTCCTCTGCTAACTTCACCTAAGAACTGGAATACATTAAAGGAAACCAATGAACAAAAATAAAACTTCACTGTAGCAATGTGCATTTTATTTATATATATATATATATATATATATATAATAATATATATATATATATATATATATAAAAATAAATCTATGTAGAAAATGTCTGCCTGCCTGTCTGTTAAAAGTTGAAGGCCACACGGTTGGGGCCAGGCTCACCCAAATTGGCACATGGAATGGTCTGGGGTGTGGGATGAACATAGGCTGGTTAGCATTGCCAGAATTCAAAAGGGAATAGCATGCCAAGGTCCCATTCAGACCCCCCCTCCCCTTCCCAATGATTTTTAGCACTGTCCACCATCTACACGGCTAAATATTTTCAAAAACTTTTCAACAAGTTCTTTTTCTTATGATACTGACTGAATAACCGAAAGGATTATTTATACCGAGGATTTAAGGATACCGAAAACCTTTCCATTGGAATCTTTCGGTGACGTGGAGAGGGGGACCTGCTGCCTGTGTAACAGCTTCTCCTCCGTATCAACCTACCCTGGCTTTGCGCCCTGGTGAGGCCACTTCAGACCGACAACCAGAGCACAGCACCTTAGTCTCCTGAGACTGATGGATGCCTACTACTACTATATGGATGGATATATGGATGGACAGATGAATAGATTTTAATGACTGGTATATAGTCTACCTTTCGTTATTAGTGTATTATTCTAAATGTTTTGTCTTGAGTTTGTATTGTCCTATTTCCTGTGTTTCCCAGTAAATATAATGCAAGCATTGTGGTTGTTTTAAGTACAGTACAGTACTGTATTGCCAATTCAAATTATGGTGCTGGCGTGTGAGGTGTTTATAATAAACACCTTGTTCTATATTTCTGATTTAAAGTAACATACATATAATAAAAGTAAGGAAGATGATAATCTGTTTGATAATATTACATACTGAGTTATTAAGAATAAGTGATTTTCCATCAGTTCTTCTTCCCTTACAAGATAATGATAAATAAATGGCAAGATAGAGGGATAGATAGATGGGTGAGTGGATGGATGGATGGGTACACACACATACATCATTGTATGTGTTGATTGACAGTTAAGAGGCAGGACCAAAGAGCCAGAGCTCAACCCCCAGCAAGCACAACTAGATGAGTACATACATACACACAAGTAAACATTTGATGTCCTCTGAAAGCACACCGAGAATGGAAAAGTATGCATTTAGTTTTCTCACGGAAGCCACGTAAGTCTATATATCACCAGGGAACAGTAGCTTTTTCATGCTCCAAGAATAGTAAGAGTAGAGAATAGCTACTCATATGACACATGCAAAAATACATTTATTGCATAGTACTATAATTAGATACAGTATTATAAAAAGATCATACACGTTTAATTTATGTGCAGTAAAGACGATATGCAGGTTTCCGACAAATAGTTTGTACATAACAAAACATGTCAACACTCAAGCGAGATCTGTGGAAATCAAAAGAATCATGCATTCATGTAGTGGTGATCGAACGAACCCAAATACTGCATATGCCTAGCACTAATACTTCTTTAATGCCATGTCCTTGTGAGAGCAAGATATTAACTATGGGATCAATTACATGATATAGTATTAGCTCAGAAGAAATATTCTGTACACCTCAGCACACACAGTTTCAATTCCTTCATATAGCCTCATCATTAACTTATAGATCCATTACATTTTTTGTGATTTCACTATGTATACCAACACAACAATAAACAGCTGTACTAATGGAAAATGTTTATGAACATTTGTGCACAAATTCATTTACCAGCTCGTGCCTGGATCACTTTGGGGTGCTGGGAAGAGAATGAACTGTGAATGCCAAGTATTAACTACAATTTTATTCAGTTTTTTATAATACTTACAATTAGTTTCAGCTTTTCCTCTATGCCTACAGGGAATTCTGGGAGAAAGAGGGCTTCAGTCTGGGCTACTGGCCACACAGTTTTGCTGTGTGCATACTCATTCTCAAGAGTTGACTGGTGCCATCTGAACAAGATAAAATAATGTAGTTACCTATCAAGATCTACCTTCCTACTGATTTGTTTGTAGGTGTGTATACCATTGTAAATAAATGTACCCACATACCCTTTTTTTAAGGTTGATCTACAGTTTAAAAAAATCATGGTAAAATAACATCCTTAAAACTATTTATGAATATATTGTAGTAGTTTGAAGTAGTTGGACATGCACACAAATCCCATTAAACAATACTTTCTTGACAATACAAAGACCGCAATAAGCTTGCTATATATTCCTGTCAAAGTATGCAAACTATTGAAAGATTTAAGCATGACAAATCTTTTAAAATGCTATAAATTACACATCTTCTGGGTTTAAATGAAGATGGTGAACATTGATGAAACTATCCAAAGATGGTTCATTATATCAATCAAATCTTCAGAAGGAAGAACTGATGACTCAAAAGTTAATTACCTTTTCCTTGATACTCTGGACCATGGTCGCCGGTTGGACTCATTGGCAGGTGCAGAGACAAAGGAGATGACAGAAAGGCCACTTAAAACAGAGAAGCGATGGGTCAAGTTTGTTGCGATGTCCACAATGCTGAATTGCTAGTGAAAAAAATTGAATATATTAAGAAAGACAGGAGTGTGTTGTGGGACTAAATGACTGTTTAGAGCATGTGAGCATAGGATAATTTATTTAAGAATACACAGCTGATACTGTTTACTGGATTCTTTAAGAAGATGTTATAAGTTTAGGATGAAGTTTCTTTTTTCATTGGTATCTTTATGCAAATGATCACATTGTTTCTTTATAAATATTTTAAGTAATAACCAAATATGCAATTTCCAAAAATAGAATGTTGATCAAAATGAAAAACTTCTGAATGTGCTTATTTAAGGAGAAAAAATCCCTTCGTGTATTTGAGACCTGTTTGGCCTACCGAGGAGCAAAGCCAGAACCTGACCCCCTCTCACTGATGCACATGAAGCTAGGGAGTATTACGATCACCCCACACTAAGAAAGCATCCAGAGAGTAAGCAAGGCAATATAAACAACTGTGGTGGAAAAGGTTGAACCAACAAGGTATGTCACCATGCTGATCTGCTGAAAGAGGCAGAGCCAGCCATCAAGGAGCCAGAAGAATCACCTTCCCTGAAAACATCTCCAACCTGGACAATATCATAGCAGCAACTGAAGTGAGAGGGATAAGATAGACGAATCCCCTCTCAACTAGTCTAGCCAAAAAGCATCCACCATAACAGCCTCACGGTCAGGTAATGGAGCCACACAGGAGGGAAACGGTGGGTTTCATGCTAATGTGAAGAAGTCCATCTCGGGGTGACCAAACATTTCGCAAAAGGATGCATCGTTGATGGTCCACTCCATGGAAATGGGACAGAAACGAGATAACCATCCAGAAGAAAGTTGGACACACTTCGCACATCATCCGCACAGAACCAAACCCCAAGAATTCAAAAGCTGAGCTTCGTGCAGAGTCCACGTTCAAAGAAGGAAGGCGTGAAATGATTGCCTGTAGTTCAACAAATAAACGAATGACTCACAAGGGAACATCCAGAGTGGAATTGGAAAATGGAACCCAGAGGAAGATGAACCTATTGAAGGGCTTGCTACAGTGCCATAAACTCATGTACCATAAGGGAAAGAGAGGCCAACTAAGAATCCCAAACCAGGCCCAACCATGTCAGAATCTGGGACAGAACCAACTGGGACTTCTACCAGTTCGCCAAGAACCTGAACCTAGCAAGCTGGCATGAACACAGCTACAAAGAGCATCAGTAGTGCGGCATATGAACAAGCATGCGACCCCATGACCACCCAAAAACAATAGTATCCCGAATGCTCCTAACCACAGAGTTACACTGAGGAGTCAGAGACTCTTCCACTGCTCAAGGTGAAGTTCTCCACTCTGATGGCCTGTCCTTTCGAGAGTGAACTCCAGAACACACCAGAGAAGTTATTCAGTCAATGCAGGGGTAACACTAAACAAGTGCTTAAAGAAGAGCCGCCCTAAACGCATGCAGCTTGTAGCGAAGATTAGACCAAGTCCACACAACAAGTCAGGCTTATGAACACATGCAGATGAAGCAAATACTAAAGGTTAAGAATGGCACACAAACAAATGGCACCCCACAGGACAACATCCAAAAGATGGCCTACACTTTCCTTTGAATAGATGTGGGATTTGCTATGTCCTGGTGACTTAGGAATGTTTAATTGTTTAGACATCAGTGACAGGATTGACTCATTGCTAGGATGAAAGCCTGGAACTCCTGGGAACCACCTGTAGGTGGTCATTTGTGCTAGGGACATTGAGTTAGTTTTAAGTGAATCATTTGAATTTGAATGAATCTTTTTGCAGTGTTGTTTATCTGTTTTGGTGGTTAATTTTATGTGAATCTTGCAATTTGTACTGCCTTGCCTTACTTTCTGGATGCTTTTTCTTGGCATGGGAGATCATAACAATCCCAAGTTCCCTGTGCCATTATGAGGGAGGGTGGCAGGGGCTAGGTTCTGACCCCTAGTCTCCAGTAAACCCAACAGGATGCCTATGGCCGATGTGGCTCAGTAGGAGGAAGACATCTCAGCAAGATAGCACTCTGGTAACAACTATTACCACTTACACTACTGTCCTCCATTACAAAATAGCAGCACCCTACTAGGCAACAGGGTCAGAAGGAGCTGTCACCCACTAAGCCCAGACCTCCTCAGCAAGCTAAGCAAAGAGTTAAAAAGGGTGGGAATTGGAGTACTTGAAGGAATGCCTAGAAAGTAATATTTCAATAACTCAACACCTTATTTCTGAGCTGAAGCTCCATCAGATGTACCTTAAAGTAGTTCCCCACATTCAAGGAAATCCCTGTACAATTTTTTTTTTAAGCAAGATGTGGGTGTGCAAGTGGGTGAATGTGTGGATGTGTAAGTGGATGGATGTGTGAGTGGGTGGGTGTGTGGAGGTGTGTGAGTGGGTGGGTGTGTGGAGGTGTGCGAGTGGGTGGAGGTGTGTGAGTGGGTGGGTGTGTGGAGGTGTGTGAGTGGGAGGGTGCATGCATTGGTAGGTGGTTTGTGGGTGGGTATGGAGGATGTGAGTGAGTGGGTAGGTGGGAGACAATAAGCAGTTTGGTTATGTATATATGTGTGTGTGTGTTGAGGGGGGGGGGGGGGGGGAAGAGACGAGTGGGCGGGTCATAGTGCCAAATTTATCAAAGGAAAATATAGTAAGAGTAATCAAATAATAGTGTAATGGAATTTTCAATTATTGGTCACTAAATAAAAACATATATAAAATGTATTATACAAATGCATTATAAGATGTCTATTTGATTCACAAATATCACAGAATTATACCATATATAAGTGTTTGATTAACTTAAGGACATACTGTATACTGTTGAATACAATACGGTGTAGTATTGTGCAAGTAGAATAAGTAGAACCAATGTAACGGTTCTATTGTTATGTAAAGTATGGTGACAATAAACACAGACACTAAGAGAATATATGTATTTGGTTGAGTATACAGAAGTATGCAGGTGATACTTTGGCGAGCAATGGTGTGAGTTACTACTTGCACTAATATATTATATAGAAGGTACACAACCTCTTCGCATGAGCAACTAAATAAAATACTAGTGCTAAAATCAGATTTATTTAAGGGACTGGACATAATCCTTTCATTTGAGCAGGAATTCACTGTTCAATCAATGAGTGATGATCTGGTTTTACTCTTCTATATGATAGTTGAATATCCCAAAATTTGCAAACACTTCCTTTGAATTTCTTGATATGCACTCTATCTATAGTTACACACTGTCTTCACTAATGAACAAAGTGCTGCAGTGCCCCAAATTTCCATTTACCAGAATTTACCTGATTATTTAATTATTATGGTACCAAAGTTAGTTTTAAAGAAAGTGTATAAAAAGGCAGGATGAGGAGAATGGGAGGATGAGTAAGATGAGTAAACTGAGGAAGGCTGTGAGGACAATAAAGACCATGAGGATGTGGATAAAAGAAAAGCTGTGAGGACAAGAAGGACTGTGAGAACATAGAAAACTGTGAGGAGGATGTGGAAGATTGGGAGTCAGACAAGGAAGACTGCGAAGGGGACAATAAAGACTGGGAGGAGAAATGAGAGTGTGAGAAGGATGAGGAAACTGTAAAGATAATGAGTAAGGATTAGGAGGATGAGGAAGACTGTGAGGGAGACTAGGATGAGGAAAACTTTGAGGGTGAGGAGGAGGATGAGGAAGACTAAAAGGGTGAGAAGGATGGGGAAGGCTGTAAAGGTGGTGAGGATAAAGAAGACTATGAAGATGAGGAGGGCAATGCAGACTGAGAGGCGAGGAGGACAAGGAAGTCTGAAAGTGAACAGCACAAGGAAGAATGTGAGGGATTGAACAAGGGAACACTCTGAAAGTGTAAAGAACATGGAAGAGGCAGAGGGTAAGGAGGATAAGGAAGATTGTGAGGGGTAAGGAAGACAAGAGAAAAGACAGAGTGAGGAAGAGGAGGAAAATACTGAGGGTGACGAGGATGAGGAAAATACTGAGGGTGAGGAGGACGAGGAATACTGTAAGAGCAAGGAGGACGAGGAATACTGTAAGAGCAAGGAGGACGAGGAATACTGTAAGAGCAAGGAGGACGAGGAATACTGTAAGAGCAAGGAGAACGAGGAATACTGTAGGAGCAAGGAGAACGAGGAATACTGTAAGAGCAAGGAGCACGAGGAATACTGTAAGAGCAAGGAGGACGAGGAATATTGTAAGAGCAAGGAGGACGAGGAATACTGTAAGAGCAAGGAGCACGAGGAATACTGTAAGAGCAAGGAGCACGAGGAATACTGTAAGAGCAAGGAGCACGAGGAATACTGTAAGAGCAAGGAGCACGAGGAATACTGTAAGAGCAAGGAGCACGAGGAATACTGTAAGAGCAAGGAGCACGAGGAATACTGTAAGAGCAAGGAGCACGAGGAATACTGTAAGAGCAAGGAGAACGAGGAATACTGTAAGAGCAAGGAGAACAAGGAATAATACTGTAAGAGCAAGGAGAACGAGAATGTCTCTGAGGGCTGAGGGTGCGAAAGACTGAGGACGAAGAGAAGAATGAGTTTGAGGGCGAGAAGAGTTTGAGGGCGAGAAGATTCTGAGGACGAGGGGGATTTTGAGGGTGAGAGGACTTAAGAGGGTAAGGGAAAACTGTGAGGGTGAGAGGACTTAAGAGGGCGAGAAAGACTGTGAGGACGAGGTACCTCAGAGAAGCTGTGAGGGTGAGAGGACTCAAGAGGGTGAGAAAGACTTTGAGGACGAGGTACCTCAGAGAAGCTGTGAGGGTGAGAGGACTCAAGAGCGTGAGAAAGACTGTGAGGACGAGGTACCTCAGAGAAGCTGTGTCGGTGTCGTAGCGGAAGCACCGTGCGGGCCCTGGCGCCGCCGCCGCCGCCACCCCCTGGCCCCTGCCTCTTCGCCAGCACTCCTCCCATCAGGACAGGCGCCTCCTCCTTCCTTGGTCGCCGTCGCCGCCTCCGCCACTCACACAAGTCATCCTCATGTCAGTCTAGCGGGTTTAGGCTCAATTTCATAAACGAAACTGCGGCCGAAAATTCTCCATCTTCGATTTGTGTTCGATTTGTTTACATCCTTGGCAGAGACTACAGATCTAAACATATATTACTTCCTCGTGGGGAGGTTTTGTCTTTTGGATGTGGTCAAAGTAGGTGGGAATATTTGTTATATTTCTCCATTCATATTAATAATATATTTACTTGATTTATCTCACGTGCTAAAATAGTTTTAAGCATTTTCAGGGTCAGTGAGAGTAGCCCGCTGAAGTAGAGTAGCCTGCACGTAGGTCATGTAATAATTAATTCATTGTGTTCCACATATGTCAGTTGCTTAATTTGGAAACTGTAATTGTGGTCGGTCTCGAGCCCATTGATGATGAGATGATGTGCACTGAATTTTGTAACCAGCTCATCAAGAAGATTGCAACTTGCTTAGCTAAATGAATTGTGAGGACCAGTCCCTGAGCCCATTATGTGCCTCTGTAACACTTTCCACTACCGCCCACAGGATGGGTATGGGGTGCATAATACATGAACTAAACTAACTCGGGGGAACAGACAGCCGGTATACACATACAGTACATGTTATAGGCTTATACTTACGGGCTATTCATGCCCGTGCAACCTTTTGGGTGACTTAATCTGTATCAATCAATCAATTAGGCTTATACCGAGGTCCACACCCAGGTTCGAATTACTTACCTTCCCCAGGATGCCACCCTACGACAAGCTGACTAACCCCTGGGTTCCTATTTACTGCAGAGGTGGACGGGAGCATTAGGTGATAGGAAACGCGCCCAACCATTTCTGTCCCGTCCGGGATTCGAACCCGGAATTCTGGTTTGTGAGTGTGAGACTAGCATGAACCCGACTGAACTATCGGGATCCTTAATAATTATAATATATTATTTATAAGATATACAAAGGAACATTCTTTCACTGAAGCATGTTTCAATGGTTACTCAGTAGGTATAGTAATTGTATATTACATAAAGCGCATAACTAATGCAGCTAAAATAAAAATTATAGCCTGTGTATCTATATATATTAGGCTTGAATCGAACCCTCCCCCCCCATCCCAAAAAAGGTCGAACTACTGACCCTCCCTAGTTACCTATAACAGTAACTCCCGGATACCTATTTACTGCCAGGTGAACAGAAGCACTGGGTGAAACGAAACGTGTCCAACCATTTCTGTCCTGAACGGGACTCAAACCCGGGATTCCCAACTGAGTTGAAAACCTGAATTTACCTCAGGACCACTAACACTAGTGATCTCGACGAGGACAGGAAGCCGGCGGCTTCTCAAAGATTCCCCCTACCCATCCATTTGCCCTGATGATCTTTTACAGTTGGAATTTAAAATTTAACAGTTTTGACAGTTACGACTTCGGTGGGTAGGCGGTTCCATGGGTTTATAACCCTGTGGGTGAAAAAGCATCTCCTGTTCTCAGTCCTACATTGTGGCTTCTTGAGCTTGAACCCGACTAGGAACCCAACTCTACTACCGAGCCCACAGGTCTACTTTTTGCAATAAAATGCTACGCTCGCCCTATTTCATCATCTACTGTACACACGGTGGCCATGTGGCATCATTATGAGCTTAGCAGTATCAGCTCTCATTACATATCAAACAAGCTAGGATGTATCTGAAGCTGGAGTGTACAGTTGATGAACTACTTTACCAACGCCAAAGTGTATGGAGCGTATATGTAAAGCTTGATCTGGCTTCATTACTAGCCTCCAGACTTCCTGTTCATTCAGTGGAATCCCAAGTAGATTGTGTTACTTATACACTTTGGTGATAATAATAATAATAATAATAATAATAATAATAATAATAATAATAATAATAATAATATTAATAATAATAATAATAATAATATTAATAATAATTTATTCACAAGAAGGTACAATGGGTTGGTGAAATTACATAAGCTTGGTATTTTTACATTCATGTAAAGCCACTAACACGTATAGCGTTTCCGATGTCCTTAATCTAATATATCAGGTAAGGTGAACGAGCACATTGTAGCAAGGTTTTTATATCAACAGATAAATATAACATAAGTTGACAGAGGTGATTTACACTGATAAGGATATGTCTTAAGTACTAATAATGTGGAAGTGGGCAGTACAAGATACAGTGTGAGTTTGAAGCACAAGGAAGGAAACTGAGGATGAAATTAGGTACTTTTTTATTTTCCTTTTAAACAGGGCATGGGTTGGACAATTTTTTAATTCATAAGGGAGTGAGTTCAAAAGACTTGGGCTCTTTTATTTGCATGGAGTGTTTGCACATATATAGTCTGACTCTGGGGATATCAAAGAGATATTTATTTCTGGTGTGGTGCTCATGGGTTCTATTACACCTACTAAGGAAAAGTTTCAGATCAAGATTAGCATTTAGGAACAAGGTTTGTACATGAAGATGGCACATGAGAACGTGCTATCATGTTTAGCATGTTAAGGGATTTAAATAGAGGGGCTGTGTGGTGTCTGAAGACAGAGTTAGATACAGGGGTAAGGTGCGCGGCTGGGAGTACTCTGATCGCTGGTTCGATATCCAAAATATGAGAGTTTATAAATTAGTAAAGTAGGATCTATTAAAAAAAACGTACTGTGAGATGTCGAATGATTCCCTCCCTTAGGATTCTCTCCATAAGCTTGCAGACATTATATGTAAGGGTCCTGATTAGTCGATAGTTTTCTGCCTTTTGTGAGGATGGGGGTGACATTTGCATACTTCCAATCTAAGGGGACTTTCTCTTTGTCCAGTGATTTTTATTAATAAGACTTTTCATTGGTACAGTTCATTGGTCAGTTCCTTTACTATCTTGGATTGACTTACATCCACTACAGGGGCTTTAGATTCCTTTATATTTGTCAATGCTCTTCCCAATTGTTTCGCAGGTTGTGAATATCCTCCAATTCATTCTTTACAAGCCGTACAATATTAATTTCTCTCGGTATTAATTGTCACGAAGTAGTCTGGGAAGGCAGCACACCACATATAACTATTGTCCCAAATAAATACAACTCATAAGGAAGGAACAGCAACACAGAAATGGAAGTATAATACATGTAATATGTGATAAGACTATAACTGGTAACATGCTCTTCACTAAATACGCATCACTGCAACAAGAAATAATGCATAAATATCACAATCATAGCATGCCCAATCGGAATTAAATACCCGTGAATATCGCCTGTACTAAGAGGCACCAGGTCACACTGGTTAACACTGAGAGACAGCTCAGTAAGAATAGACACGACACTAAGAACTAGCACAATGAGTGGAATATAAAGAATATATGTGGTGTGTTACGTACCCTTATAAGATACGTAAGTGAATATATTAATATGTACATTTATAATTGTATGTAAATTACAAGCATGTATATTGTTATACTTATATGTTCTATGCAAATGCACATTCATGTTACAGTGTTGGCGTTAGGCCCAGCGTATCGTGGGAATGATTGTTTATTTCTTTGTGTGATCAGTTTTCCCACGGGAACTAATGATTTATATGTGATCATAAGTGGGTAACAGAGTGAAATAATAATTGAGTGAACTGTATCTGGCAAATTGTCGTGGGATCGTCCGTTGCTGGGGTGTGCATGCCATTATTTCCTTCTGTATGCATATTTTAATTACTATGTAAAGAATAATTACTTTTGTTTGTCTATATCAATATGTACTAATTATTCATTAAGTTAGTTTAAGATTACTCTTGTCACAATGTAGTGCTCCATTGTTGAAATAATAAATATTGTAACTTTGGCAATTTATTCGCGGGGCGAGGCAATCTCTTTTGATTCTCGCGTGATTTTGTTCAGTAGCTGAGCAGAAACCAGGGAGATAACACTTGTTGAAGTTAAGTTCATTTGTTCTGTCATAGCCATAATTATTCTTAGTATTGATTTAATGTCTGGAAGTTACAGTGATATTTTTAATGTGATATATTGTGACCATATAATCATCTGTTTGCTTTTGAGATTTATTGAATATAAAATTATATATATATACTTAGTCTTTATTCTTCAGTCCTATGAAGATTCTATTTTTGTGCTCATTACCTATTAAGGGGTTATACTGGTGATTCGCTATTGAGAACAGCAGTTGTGTCGTATCCCTAGACTTATTAAAGTTGGGCTGCTGTAGGATCACGAGCCGTAACGTACGATAGGTAACATGGTGTCGGTTAAAATGGTCCACAATCGACTTGCGAATGGTCCAGGACGGACCGAAACGTCGTCGTCCCTTCACCTTCTAGTGTGTGGTCTGGTCAACATATATTGACAATGTAATAGTGTAAGCCAGGACAGGACGGGTATGGGGAACGGGGCACGTAAACTTAATTAAGTAATTATCTACAGAAGGCAAAAAGCAGGGACGACTATGTAGTATCGTCAATTGTTATGCTAGGCACACATGATCTCTAAACAAAAATTTACGCTACGCTCTCTGCAATTAGTGTATGAAAGAGGTAACTTTTTTACATATACGTCATGGATAAGGAGGGGGAACTCGTTATATTCTCTATTATACAAAGTAAATGAATAAGAAAATGAAATTCAGTGCGTATCATTATAAAAAAAACAAATCCAAACTCATAATAGGAACTGTTTGCTGGGCTTTGATGCTTAAAATATTATTTGCTTAAACATAGTTAATAATAATTTATTTTTTATTTTAACAATCTAAAACTATTTATTTTATCAAGATTTGTAACAACAGCGCTATAACTATTACAATTTAATGCTACAGCTACTAGTATTGTTACATCTACTGCTAACACTACTACTATTAACACTTATTTAACTACATTAAATCACAGTGAACATTAACAACACTATCCTTGTTTACAGCTAGGTCAGTACAGTGCCAACAACACTTATCTGATGGTATCAATATCAACATGAACACATTCAAAACAAAGTTGAGTGACAGAATATCACGTTAAAGCTTGTCAACACATAAACTAACGTGTAATGAAAAGCAAACATTGAGGTGACTAGACCAGGTCAGCCCTCGGAGCCAGTAGAGGTAGTCCTGGATACATGTTTTCCGCTTCTCCACGTTGTCCAGGTCAGGAAGCCTGATCCCAGCCAACTGGCCATTCATAAGCATGCAACCCACAAGTCGAAAAGCTTCCATATATATACCTATTTACTGCTAGATGAACGTGTCCAGGAATCGAACCCAAGACCAACTAGTCGTGAGCCGACTGTGCTTCACGTAAATATCTTGATAAATATCTTCACGTAAATATCTTAAATATCATCTAAATCTCTATCACACTTGAGGATTTTACTTTATTTAGGTACTTATTAATTATAGAAAGGAAAAAAGGAAAATAAAACTTGAGATGGAGAGCTTATCATGGATGCGAGTCTGGAAGTGCCAACTTACATCATGCTCCTGAGATAAACATCAAAGGCTGAGATTGGCCGACTGTGTTGACACTTGTGTAGACGGGATAGTGACAACTTCAAACACAAGAAACCAAAACCCCCTTAGAGGTATACATAGACCCATTTGGCGTATCGTCGGAGACTCCTAGGAGCACGAGCCATGTATCTCGTCGTCAATCCAGTTGATGTACTGGTCGAGTCGGGTGTAGATACCTGGGTATCTGGCGGAGCCGCAGCCGTACCCAGTGCTGACGATACCCACCTCCTGCTTCACTCCGCCCTCCGTCAGTATCAGTGGACCCCCAGAGTCGCCCTGAAGGAGAGACCCGCACACACCATCCTTGTCAATTGCCAGTGGCACTATTTTACCGAGTAATTATTGGTGTTAAGCATGTTATCAGTTGAAATACCTTAAACAGAAAGAAGATACAAGTGATATGGTACTAATACCCGTTTTATATTACTACTACCGATATTATTGGTATTACTACTACTACTAGTTGTAGTACATTCATTGCTTCTACCTTATCTACTAAATTCTAAAAGGCGAGAAACCTAAAGCCTAAAGGAGAGAAGAAACAGCGGGGCTATGACCACTACATACAATATATTGAAGAGGGGAACATGCACAATGGACAAGGACAGCATCTTTAAAGCGAAAGAAAGCTAAACCAAGAGGACATAGGGAGAAGCTGTAAAATACAAATGAATCGAGAAAAATGGAATGAAATATTCGTACATTATATTGATGGTTAACAAGTGCACTGACAGAGGAAGTTGTGGAAGCCACCTCCATCCACAACTTTAATGGCAGACTTTACAAGGGATTCAATTGACAGCAAAGTTCAATCAAAACTCAACAACACGAAAACAAGGCTAGTAGGCATGGCATTAAAAGCTAGCTAGATCTAACTTTCCTATAGTCACTGTCAGGCAAACACAAGCAAGCACTACCACTCCTACACTCACCACTTCTATCACAACCCGTACTATCACCAGCACAACTACCACAACCACTACTGCCACCATCAGCACAACTGCCACAACCAATACCACCCCCACTACCACCACTCTCACCACATCTTCTACAACCACCTCACCACTACCACTTACCCTGCACACGTCATTAAGCTTGCCAGCACAGAGGAGCCGCGTGTCAATACCAAGTGGGTAGTCGATGTCAACGATGGGTTTTATGTCGAGGTCGTTGAAGTAGATGTCGCTGCACTCCTGCTGTGAGAGCACTTGCACCGGCAGGTCGTGGAGCACCGTCGACACCGCTCCTGAGAGGCGAGACATCAATCTTACATGCTGGGCCTTGTCAAGAGCCATATGCTGTGACCTTCACGGCCCACGTTCCTGCCTCTACAGTATATGGGTGCTCCTACACCCCCCTAGTATGACCACAGCACCCGATTGCTCCTACCACCACCACCACCACAGGGCTACCACCATTACAACCACTACTACTATCACCCCCACTACCAATATCACCGCTATTCCCATGCCAAGCTCCCAGCCTTCTATGGTCACCCGAGCCCTCCTTACCTCCAGGTCTGCGGCCCCAGCCCGAGACAGTGCAGATGCGACCCACCAAGTCCTGTACTTGACGTGGTAGACAGAAAGGTCTCATTGCTGACGTAAATTCCACCTGCAATTGAGATGTATTGTTTTGTTTATTTTGTAGAAATGTCTAAAACTACTAATATTAGCAACTATTACTTCCAACTTGAACTACACCTACAGCTAACAATTGCTACTACTACTTCCATTAATAACTGCTATTAATACCACTACCAGTAATAACTACGAACATTAACTGATACTACTTCAATTGACTGTGAAGGAAAGACCCAATGGGTAAGTGTATTAAAAACCAAATTTTCGGATGTAACCTACATCCTTTCTCAATATCCTGTATACATTTCTCCACTACTTCAATTACTACTACTAGAAATAACTTCCATTACTAACAGCTTCTACTACTACTACTGTTACAATAATTCCAAATTCTGTAACAGCTGTAACACTACTGTAACAATAATTCCTATTTCTACTGCTAACAATAGCCTGTAATACATACACTCCACCTTACCTTAGTTTTGAGGGTGATGATGGCTATGTCGTTGTACTTGGCAGGGAGGGCATAACCTTCGTGGACCTGGATACCCGCCACCTGGTAGTCGAAGGCCTGGCTCTCTCCCACCTGCTCGAAGTCCACCTCTCCAAGACGCACCACTGAGGGCCTGAGATCAACACAATGCCAATCTGAACACTTTATTCTTCATATGTGCATAAATCCAGTGATTATGTTTGGTTATTTATCATAATAATACAGTAATGATACTTTACTCTTATCATAATAATACAGTATTGATACTTTACTCTGTTAGGATATTGTAAATTATCTTAAAATATTAATTTCAGGTAAAACAATAATATAAATTCAGGTAAAAAATATTATAAAACCAGGTAAAGATACTATAAATGCAGGTAAAAAATACTATAAATGCAGGTAAAAAATACCATAAATTTAGGTAAAAAATACTATAAATTCAGGTCAAAATATAAAATAATCAGGTAAAAAATACAGGCAAAATTTCATAAGGTAATGTGTTATCTGCTTATACATCCCCTCCACTGAATTGTAATGTTCATCCTTCTGAAGATATGTTGATTAACACGAAAGTACTTATGGAATTTATAGTTTCATTTTCCTTCGTGGTTAAACATTGTCACATTATTCATCACGTGTTAGGCTGTTCGTGATTTTCACACACACACACACACACACACATATATATATATATATATATATATATATATATATATATATATATATATATATATATATATATATATATATATATATATATATATATGTGTGTGTGTCAGACCACGGAGGAAGAATTGAAACAGGAATTTCCTTAAGTACTTTCGTATATTAATATATCTTTAGAAGGAATGATTTACAAGTCAAGTATTGTACAAATATATAGGCAGGAGAGAGAGATGAAGTGAAATGAGGTACAATGAAAAATGAATGGGAATTAGGTGGATATCAATAAGAGCCGCATAAGAATTTCTGCAATTCGAGGCAGCTATTTATACCTACTTTAGTGGGTTATATGAATTGTAACAACACATTCTGAAACCCTTTATTTTCATTGTATAATTCTAAATCATAAAATTTATTGAATGATTCTGCAATGAACTATAAATGAATGATGTATTCATATAAACAAAACATTATTACATGCGTTATATTAATTAATAGACAAAAGTAACAGAAAGGGAATAGCCTAAATATATTTTGGGACAAAGCATGTTATCATTTAAGCGTGTTTGCACCGACAAAATTTCCAAATAAAATACTGTATTACGTCAAGCAGAAGGAAATAAGCTTCCTAACCATGTGAATGATTATTTGCCTGAGAGGCACCATCTCTAAAGTAGCTTTGGCGGTGACAGTGAGCTAGAGGCTTTTTAAAGGTCATCCACCCCCTCCAATTATTCCTTGATTTTACGAAGTCTATTTAATACTTACTTGGCAAACCTGACTTGGCCCGTGTTGGTAACGCCAGAGATGACCAGACAGTGAGCTGCAGTCAGAATGTGGTAAGGGGAGATGAGGGAACCCCCGCACGCGAAGGTACTACGACTTCTCAGGGTATTATCAGTTACTGGAATGGGGCCTACAGATACACCTTCATCATCACCAGGGGATTCTTCTGCACTTCCATCATCACTAGGTACTTTCCCTGTAGTTCCCTCATCACTAGGTTTTTCCGCTGAAGCTTCACCACCATCAGGTACTTCCTCAGTACCCTCATCATCACCAGGGGCTTCTCCAGCACCTCCATCATCACCAGCAACTTCTGAAGCACCACCAATAATTCCATCACCAGATAAATCTCCGGTATCAGATGCAGTTCCAGCTTCAGAAATTGGAACAATCCCAGCACCAGGAACAACTCCAGCAACCGAAATATTTCCAACATCCGAAACATTTCCAGCACCAGAAACTGTTCCAGCATCAGAAACAGTTTCAGCACCAGAAACAGCTCCATCATCAGAAACAGCTCCAGCATCAGAAACAGTTCCAGAACCAGAAACAGTTCCAGGACCAGAAATTGTTCCAGCATCAGAAACATTACCAGCACCAGAAACAGCTCCAGCCCCAGAAACAGTTCCAGCACCAGAAATTGTTCCAGCATCAGAAACATTTCCAGCCCCAGAAACAGTTCCAGCACCAGAAATTGTTCCAGCATCAGAAACATTTCCAGCACCAGAAATTGTTCCAGCGTCAGAAACATTGCCAGCACCAGAAATTGTTCCAGCATCAGAAACATTTCCAGCACCAGAAATTGTTCCAGCATCAGAAACATTGCCAGCCCCAGAAATTGTTCCAGCATCAGAAACATTTCCAGCACCAGAAACTGTTCCAGCATCAGAAACATTTCCAGCACCAGAAACTGTTCCAGCAACAGAAACATTTCCAGCATCAGAAACTGTTCCAGCAACAGAAACATTTCCATCGCCAGAAACATTTTCAGCACCAGAAACATTACCATCATATGAAACACTTGCAACACTAGAAACAGTTCCAGCAACAGAAACATTTCCAGTACCAGAAATATTTCCAGAACCATTAACATTTCCAGCACCATCATCAGAAACATTTCCAGCACCAGGAACATTCCCAGCGCTAGAAACATTTCCAGCACCAGGAACATTTCCAGCGCTAGAAACATTTCCAGCATCAGGAACATTTTCAGGATCAGAAATTGTTCCAGCATCAGAGACTTTTCCAGCATCAGAAACATTTCCAGCACCAGAAATATTTCCAGCACCAGAACCATTTCCAGCAACAGAAACATTTCCAGCAGCAACATCCCCAGGAAAAGTATCAGTTCCAGCATCAGGATCATTAATATGGAAAACAGTTCCTGCACCAGGAATAGCCTCAGCATCAGGGAGATCTTCAGTGCTATTACTGGTTCCAATACCAGGAATAGTTCCAGCACCATTCAGATCTTGGCTGGTGTGGGTGGTGTTGACGATTACAGAGCTGGCGTTGAAGATGGTGGCGATGGGTGGCAGAGGTGGTGGTGGTGGAAGGTTCGTCCCTTGGTGCAGGTACAGTGCTGGATAACTCTGCAAATAAATTATGCTGTATAATTTATGTTAATGCCGTTAAAACAAAAATAGTTAAACAAAAGAAACATCTTTTTCCAGTTTACAAAATATTAATAATCAAGCATCTTGGTCGAGGATAATTATAGTATATTGTAATAATTGGGATTGAACAAAATACCTTGATACACCTGCACAATAAGGATATACAACTTTTGCTTAACCTTTAGGCTGTATTTACAGCAATTCAATTAACTATACACGATCACACTGCGATCAATGTTTAATTAGCATTTAGCACTATAAAAATCCAGGATAATTGAGTTTTATTTGTTTTTAAATCCTTAAAATGATCAAGAACTGACATAACAATATTATGAGTTTATACATTAAAATACGCTCATAAGAAAAGTTGGAATTTACCTGAGGGCCACTATCTCTCTAGTGGCCTCGACGAGGACAGGAATTGGGCATCATTGATATTTAAACAAAATAATGTTTGAAACTATATTTGGTATTTTTATGTATTTCTTATTTATATGAAATTTTCTATTATTTTCATAAGATAAGGAAAAGTGTAGTTAAGGCATAACAATTAATTCAAATTTCAAGAACTGAGAACAGTATGTGAATTTAGCAGCCCAACCTCCAATAATGAAGTACTGTACTTATGGCAGCTGTTTGATCAAATGACCACAAATGGACTATTTGCACCCATACAAAAGTTTACGTTTGTATTACTGCATTAGCCCAAATTACATAATAAAAAACAAAGTATCTAACGAACCTAACCTAAGCAATCCTAGGCCTAATATATGCCATCTTAGGCCTAATATATATATATATATATATATATATATATATATATATATATATATATATATATATATATATATATATATATATATATATATATATAAGTTTGGTTTTGGCTTTTGTTTTCAAGCCCTCTACAAAAATAATGGTATAAAACATGAACATTGTTGGCTGCAACAATCATTTTTGAGTGTACCAAATACTTGCTTTATGTAATGTTATTTTAGGAGGATGGGCTGAAATTCTGTATATCCAAGGTACAGATAATTCGATACATTTTTTATTATATACTTTAACTTATTTGTAAAGAGGATGCTTATTAAAAAATAACCTTATTATTTTCAAAATTGTGCATAAAGAGGCGCTAATCTTAAAATGATTCAACAGCCTTGGACTATTTGACAAAAACAAAACAAAAAAATCAGTGGTAGTAAAAGAGTACCCGGCTTCTTGAAGTATTGTATATAAACTGAGTTTACTTTAGTCCTAAACTATCTTCAGGACGAAAGTATACGTGCTAGTTGGTCAGCACCTATTGTGGCAGCCTTAATAACCCTCCAGAGGCTCGTAAGCCCAACGCCAAACCCAAAATACAAACACTCAAGTACTCACAATTCCAGGCCAGCGCTTGGGTGGCGTGAGGGACACCTTGGCCTCTTGGTCGTTGAGGAGGATCTCCATCGGCGAAGGAGCGTTGAAGTGCAGTGGTGCTTGTGGCACCCTTCCCACCATGACGTCCGGAGACCCCACACCGTACTGCAGAAGGTGTCGGCGTTAGTGCCACCGTCTCAGAGGCATCGTAGATATAAAATGATAGTAGTAAAGCCAGTTACTACGTCTAGTGTACACGTATTAGCAAATGTTGCTGCACCAAGGACACTGAAGATTATCCTATAGTCTGCTGGAATACTAATTGTTAGACTTATCGGGACCCCCACCCCCCACCCGCTAGGCCAACGACTGACTTTCTCCCTGGATGTAACCCTACAGCAATTGGCTATAACTTTCAGGTGCCTATGTACTGCTAGGTGAAAACGTCACACGAGAGAACACAAGCTACAGTACCTTGCAGAAGGTGACAGCGAGGGCGAGGTAGGCAGCTACAGGGCTGAGTGGCCGGCCAGTGTTCCTGTTGATGAGTCTCTGGAGGCGGGACACCAAACTCAAGTAGCCGTTACCTGTACAGAAGGGCACTAACGCTCGTACCCTCGCCTCCACTGGCGGTGGCGGTGGTGGCGACGACGATGATAGCGGAGGTGGTGAGGATGGTGGTGACGGTGGCGACGATGGTGGTGGCGATGATAATGGTGGTGGTGGTGGTGGCGACTGCGGCGGCGGTGGTGGTTGACGTATTGACAGCGGTGTTAGCGGTTGTACTGGTGGTAGTCGTGGTGGTATCGACGGGGGTGGTGGCGGCGATAGTGATAATGATGGTGGTGGTGGAGGCGGTAGCGGCGGCGGAGACTGCAGCAGTGGTGGAGGTTGAGGTAATGACGGCAGCGTCAGCAGTTGTATGGGTGGTAATCGAGGTGGCAGCGGCGGTGGTGGTGGTAGTGGTGGGGGCAGTAACTGTGATGAAGGTGGCAGTATTGGCAGAGGTGACTGTGGACTCTGCGTTGGTGGAGTGAATAGTGAAGGAGCTTCTGTAGTGGATGACACCTCGCCAAAGATTCCTATTGCTACTGCGGCGCCAATGGCAACTGGTACGGCAATCGGTATGGCGATTGCGAGGAGAAGGCAAAGGTTGACATCGATGTAGCTCATCCGTAACATGCAGATATCTAGAGGCTGTGGCGCTGGGGACACTGTTATTGGTGGCAACGTTGTTGGTGGCACCGTTGTTGGTGGCATCGTTGTTGGTGGATAACAACATGTTAAATTAGGCTGATAAAAACAACATGAATTAGGCCGATAATAACAACATGTTGGCATATAGCCTTGAGTACTATTACAGCAGGTGTTGTCGTCTCTCCTCACTCGCTGCAAGAGTGCTGGAGGTCCCGGACGAGAACCATCACCAAACATCACTACCAACTCACTGGAATTTTCCCATCGCTGAATACCTCTACCTAAAGTCTCCTGGTCGACGAAAGTGTGCCCAGTATGTCCCTGACCTTGGTCCCCGCCAGAAGGAAGCCTTGGCGTCATGTCTAGACCCATGACCGTAGACGTTTGCCAGCGCTTTTCAGCACTAGCTATGACATTCCAGTTTTTACTTTTTCTAACAACTACTAATGAATTATTCTCAATTCCGAATAAAACCTTGGTTATATTTTCTTGGTTCGGAGACCCGACCGCTGTGTTTGTCTTATCACTGGGGTAAGGATCTCTAACACTGGAGGGACCCAGTGCTAAGGCTTCCAGCACGTGACGGAAACTCATAGTTCTGCGCTGTCCTGGCCAAGAGCTGAAGCTCATCCTCCCGCTCCTTGTCGGGCTCCTACTCCTGCTCCTACTTTTCCTGGTTAGGCTTACAGTTGTGTTTCTGGACACAGCAGCGGTGGTGGGGTCTATGCCGCACTCTGCACCTGGTAGGAAGAGGGGACCGTGGTTATCACATACAATATCCAAAACCAGCCGAGGAAACCCGTTTTGAAAGAAGCAGGTCACTACAAATAGATTATTTTCAAAATAATTAATAGAAAAGCCAAAATAATTAGTAGAAAAGTCGTTACCTTGGTTCAGATCCTTTGTAGTGCAGATGTCCCTTACTGTGCTGCTTCTTTCTGTAAGAATATAAACATTGAAAATTAATATTACACTGCTGAAACAAGTAAGTAAATATCAAAAGAAAGCACCTCCGCCCGGGAAGAGTATGTAATATAATACGAAAATGTTTATTCAGGTAAAAGTACATACATTAAAAATGAGTTACGAAACATAATGTAGGATTTCTAGATATATCTATGATTTCTATGTAGCACTAATGCTCAGCGGTGGTGATAATTGTGGTGGTGATGGTGGTTGTTGAAACAAATACGATTTTTTTTTTTACTCGTGTAGGTACAGGAGTAGACGCCTTCTGACTCCTGTTAACAGGCTTAGAGTTCTCCCTTCCCATAGCTCATGTTAACATTACCCTACTACTTTTCGCTGGAACATAACCAGTTATTGTTCAAATTCAAATTCAAATGTTTATTCAGGTAAAGTACATACATACAAGGTGTGATACAAATATTGAAGAATTTATAGATAGAGCTAGTACATACAATGCCTAAAGCCACTATTACGCAAAGCGTTTCGGGCAGGAAAAACACTAAAAACTAAAACTTAATACTAATTGAGATTAAAGTATAAAATGTGTTGAGAAAATATAAAAATAAAAAAGGTTGTGTATGTATTGTATGTCCTTAGAAAATAAGGTTTTAATGTTTGAAACCTGACCGTAGAAAATGCTCCGTTTAACGAGTTGTTTGAAAGTAATATATAATTAATGCATTGTTAAGTCATATTTGGTGCAACTGAAGTTATATGTGTGCCAGAGTCTTCACAGTGACCTAATTTCTCGAAGATTTTCGTGAGAGAATGCATTCCAAATGTAATTTAACCAAAAAATGAATCTTCGCTGAAATAGTGATTTTCTTTGGAATAGAGTGAAAGTGCTACCGACTGAACGTTTTGTTTTGCAGTTTTCGTTTTCTTTTTTCTTTCCATTCGTCGATAAAAGTATAGTGTAAAAAGGGGACTTACTTACCCTGCATACAGATGGGGATGAACTTCCTGCAGGAGTCGGCGCAGAAGATGAGATAAAAGGAAGGGTTGGCCTGGCACTGTCCCAGGATGGACCCCAGGAAGCAGAGCTCGTGCTGATCCCTACAGTCCTCGGACCCTGGCAGAGACAAGGAGGTGTCGCACGGGGTTAGAGACGAGTGGTGTACGTGGAGGTAGATGAGCGGTGTGAGTAGCGGAGATGAGCAGTGTGAGTAGCGGAGATGAGCAGTGTGAGTAGCGGAGATGAGCAGTGGGAGTAGCGGAGATGGGTAAGGAAGACGATGGGTGTGGGTAGAATGAGATACAGTTAGTGTAGAAAGTGAAGGTGGAGGAGAGTTGTGTAGGGTGAACAGGAAAGAGGGGAGGTGGGGAAGTGCTGGAGGAAACTAACGGCGTTATATAACGACGAAGACGATGCTATAGAGGACATAAAGGGAACGATGAAAGAAGAGGGAAATGACAAGATTGCCGATAATAACTAAAGTAATCCTTCAAATATCACAATATCGTTATAGTTATACAAATTCTCGCTAAGGACTCGCAAGCACAGGTGTGTGTAGACTCACACGGGCAGATGTGGGGACTCGGGACTCAAAAGAAAGTGCTCACTTGCAGGCGGGCAGGAGTTACAGGTCCTCGGGCAGTTGACATTCATGAAGGCAGCGTTGAGGTCACACTGTCCCCGGGCACCCAGAGTACCACAGTCTTCCCTCTGGTCCTGGCAACCCTTCACTGTGGAGTGGTGGGAGAGCTATTTATTGTATATTTTGTCATTTTTTTCTACTTCTCTACCACTAACGAAGTATTTATATAATGCTAACCAGTATATTCGTATATTTTGTTATGTGTTCTATATAGACAGGGTTAAAGAGCTAATGCAATGAATTACAAGAGCTAATTACACAATGAATTATTGAACACTTAACTATGAAAGGTAATTCAAGTGTTTTTACAATGCTAACCATTTTACATTTTCGTCTACTCTAGAGATCTGTTATACATAGAGTGCAGTAGTGAGTGTCAATAATTTATGAGTGGTAACATAATTCGTGTGACCAATTCAATTAAAATGATTACACGGAAATGGCCAGCTTACGGGTGCTACGCAAACACTCGGAGCTGTTTTAACCTGCTTCACTAAACTTTAGCCAGTTGCCTGTCACACTGACTTGTAAAGAGGTGTGATCATCTCGCACACAAGACAGCTCGACAAAGGTCAACTTGTGATAGTCAAAACCAATTTATATCGATAGGTTAGAACATATTAGATTAGATTCTGGTGATATATATAATTCATTTGATTTGTCTGCTTTGTAACACTATGTAATACTTTTCCCCAAATAAAATTATTATCACTATTGCTTGCAATGTTAGTCTACACGTGCCTCACTAAATTTCTTTCTAGGAATTGGATTTACATGAGCCTTACAATCTTGTAATTGGGTATACAGCCTACCACACTTTCTCTCTTGTAATTAAGTCAACATCCATCATACTTTCTTGCAATTGGGTCTACATCCACAACACTTTCTCTCTTATAATTGGGACTACGTGCGCCAAAATATTTCCCTCTCTTGTATTTGGATCTACGTGAGCCACGTATATTATCTCTTGAAATTAGGTTTACACACGCTAAACTATCTAATGAAATTGGGTTCACAAACGCCACTCTAGCTTACCTGTAATTGGGTTCACATACGCCACTCTAGCTTTCCTGTAATTGGGTTTACAAGAGCAACACATGCTATGTTGGGTTTGAGCCCTTTTGCACCATACTATATCTTGAAATTAATCCTATGAAGATATTACACTAGCTTTTGGTGTTGGTTTTAATGGGTACAATGTTACTAACCATTAGAATTCGGTTTACAGGTTTGACATGTGCGCTGGCAGACCACGTCCATGTGGGCTGGGTTGTTCTCACACTCCCCCTTAGCAGCCAACTCCTCACACAGAACATCTGTGTCCCGACAGGTGTCTGGGATCTCAAACTCTGGAGGAAAAGTACCCATGGTATTAAATTGTAATTGAACGCTGGGGGGCTAACAAAAGGATATGTGCAAATAGGAGAAAACATATTCAAAATTTAAGGACGAAAAATGAAACGAATTTATAAGTGATAATTCGAGAAGATTAGATTGAATAAACATTGCTTTGATCAAACTAGGGCACAGAACAGAATAGCTTCCTAAACAGACATGGAATTTTACTATAATTATCTAACGTGCAGTATGTGGTCAATTCATCGCCCTTTCCTACCATGTATTAAACAAAATACAGTACAAATATGAACCACACATTTAATATTAATTAAACAGGCATAGAGAAAATATACACATTCATACTCCACATGAGTATAGGTGAAGTACATTAAATTAGCATAGGTCAGGTTATTTAGTGCTTAAGTTAACTATATCTAGTCACATACACAAAATTATTATATACAATTTTGCTACAAATAGACCAAAAATGGGAGACGGTTGTTGTGATGTTTGGGGTTCCTTGCATATCCTAACCTAACTTTCTCCTAACCAAAGCCTAGTCTAACCTAACACATTCAGAATGCCTAAAACAAAGTAGCTAAATAATTTGCCAGAGTTGTAAAATGGGCGCCTTAATACGATACCCTTGTGGCCGTGACTAAACTGGTCATTTATCTTACCACTGCAACACAAACAATGAAACGATTATGTAAACAGCTTGCCGACAAGCATAATATACAGTACATCAGGCACAATTAAATCACAATAACGTGACTGAATTCTCAACCAGAGATATTAGTGCAATTCCACCAATTGCCAATTACATTTTCTCATAGATACATCAAGTTATTGTGAGTTAGTTATGCATTGACGACAGCGTAAGCAGGGGAACTCACTACCTATATCTGAGAGTGAGCGGTTATCTTGTAAAATTTAGATTTGGAATACCTGCGGGTACCCACAATCCATTTTTGTTACGGGATACCAACCCACACTCTGGTAACTCACTACCCACATCTGAGTATGGGCGGGTATCTCTTAAAAATTGGACTGTGGACACCAGATTGCGAGTTCCAAACTTTCAAGTACGTTTAGTAGAACTTTAGTTGAGATACATTTAGTGTCTCAATTAGAAGTACCATCCACCACGGTACAGTGGATGGTAAGCATGTCTAGGGAGTTCAGACGTGTTACTTCATTACTACCCAGATTTATATTACCAAGCATAAATAATACTAGACCTACATGTTATTCCTAAAAAAATACTGTTAATAATATTAGACCTAAATCAGAGATTGGTATGAAAAAGTTACTTTTATATGATAGCCTATGATTTATGCTTATATGTCTGGAATATTTTTATATTGATGTACTGTACATATAAACATTTTATCAATGACCTATATCAATGATAACGCTGCTGTTTGTACTCACCCGGTTTCTCTGATCCCATCCGAGTCACCAAGTTAATAAAAATGTATATACTCACTTGTTTCGTCTTTCTCAACAACACCTACAGCAACAACTGAGGAAAAAAAAGGATTAATTCACCTTGTTTTTATGTCAAGGATCAAGAGGAAGAAAAATAACAAACATGTCATATAGAGACAGACCACTTTCTCAAGACAAATATTATATAAGCTTGTACCTAATAGTAGATACGTGGGAACTCTGCTGCTAGGCAGACTATATATTCTTCTGGAAATAACACTTCCTCAACTAATTAACCTAAATGAACCAAAGGGTGATTTGCCTAATGTCCTAATCTAATGAAACAATACTAAAGAGAGCCTAATAAGGTGGGTGTAAGTGCACCAACGAACACCTTGTATTCACACTTTCAAAATGAATAAGACTGAAACACAGATTCCGTGAAAGTAGTTTCTAATTATCCTAACATTTCCGTTAATTATTAGCCTTATTAGTCGCCATTATTGTGGTTGAGGGTGGTGTTTTAATAGATATAAATGATCTTAATTATTGTCAAGAGATGAGTGATAATGTGCATTTTCACTTCCTGTGATAAAGTACCATTTTACCCTCTTCCAGGTTGTAACATGTCATTTGCATTATTCCTATATATGTTTCCCCTGTACTCCGAAATGACAGCATTAGCTTTACTGGACTTGTTTACTATGAAGCAGGTTCTCCCTCTATGTATGAAGCCTTCTACAGCCCTGTATACGGGAGGGCGTAGTGGTCACCTTCTACGCCTACAGCAGCACCTATGCTTGGAGGAGAGAGCGAGGGAGGGCGAGAGCGAATAATTTCACTGAGTGATGATAACAGAGCTAAATCGTTATAAATAAGCCTTTTTGTGTAAGAGGTTTCTGATTTACCTCAACAAGAATATTATTCATTATACTGTTTTCCGTTTTTACCTGAATTACGAAAGGATTTCTAGTGGCCTTGACAGTCATGAAGCCCTGCTGGATTCTACCATTTCTTAGTAGTCACGACGGAGACAGGATACCCTAAGGGCCACCATCTAAGGGATACCCTCGTGGCTTCGATGGGTATAAGAAGCCTTGAGGGTCACCATCTCTAATGTCCTCGATGGGGATAGGAAACAGGTGCCTTGTCAAAGGTTCTCCATTATTTCTAAGTTTTTTTTTTCAGCTCTCCTGGTGTTTACGACTTAAATGGATACGTGATTTCATGGATTTGTTGCTATATGGGTGACAAAGCAGCTGCAGGTTGTCCTCACAGTGGCTTACATTATGTCCTATGCTTCTACATTATGTTCTATTCAGCGTTTTAAAGATTATATTTACTATAGTTATATGTTTTGGCGTGGGAGATGATGGCCTTGAAGAAAACAGAGTTTTTAATGTCTTATTTCACCTTCAGCACTTATCGAGTCTTAATATGTGTTGGAACTAAACAATACGGAAGGGCGGAGGGGGACGCCATATTACATTACGCTGTGCTTAGGGCATCAGCTGGTCTTAATACGGCGTGGGAAAACCCAAAAATCCAAAGTATGCGTTCACACATCATAATTAATAACAATTAATAATTCATATCGCGTCTAGGTTAGGAATTTATTAACTCGCTTGCTGTGTTCCCCTTTGCTAAGGGCGAGGCTGTGTACGTGTTGTTATCCATCAAGTCACTGGGCAGACCCAACGGTTCTTATCCTGACTAACCAATCACTACAGAGCCATGTTAGTGGAATAAGTAATAACGAGAGCGTGCCAGGCGTAGTAAGGAACGCCTACATAACGAATAGCGAATATTTAAGCAATACTTCATCACAAACACGAGTCAGCGTCACCTTATAACCTACACCAGTTGAAATTTGTTATCAATAATATACAATAGTCACACGAAAGAATGAGATATGATTATAAATGACATACAAGAGGTAGTGTAGCGTGCACACAAGTTACAGCACCGCTCCTGTGCCAGGTAAGTCCACTACGAGCTCACCATAGCCCGTGCTACTTGGAACGTTTTGTTCCAAGCAGCTGAATCTTAAACAAGAGCGTAGCGTGGTTGGTACTGACCCTGTGGGCGTGCCGAGGCCAGGAGCGAGCAGGAGGACAGCAGCAGCAGCACACCGCACACTACATTAACCTGCAGGTGGGGGACACGCCTCCAGCCTCCTCTCCAAGACATGTCACACAACACTAATCACTTCTCACTAACACTTTCCATCGCTGCCTTGTGTCTTGCCTCCCAGACACGAGTCTAATGTTGCTATTGGTGTATCTGTACCGGCGGAGGGATGGGAGCTATAGGGCTCAGGTGGCGAGCTCTGCCCAGGATGCAGTGACCGGAGAGGGCGGAGTAGAAAGCTATATACTACACAGGTGCCAGATCTAAATTGCTGAAAGTAGCGAGCTGACGCTCTAAAAGTAGCGAACTTGTAATAAGAGTAGCCCAATCTTTTTTAGTGAATGATATGGGTTTCAAAGTAATATATTTTGATATATAGAGTACACTACACAATGTTAATTGTTTTATTAATATTATTTCTGCACATACACACACACACATATATTATATATGTGTGTGTGTATTCCCTTGTAACTTGTAACTCACTTGTAACACTTATATGCTGTGCTTTCTATTTCAACCTATGTTAAATGGGATTCTTGTATTGTGATTTGTGTATTTGTACTCACTGAATTTGTGCGCCCCTTGAGGGACTTGAAGTAGAGGGGGGGGGGGGGTAGAAATAACCTAAGCTACTCTATCCCTTTGAGATATATATTTTTTTATTGTCTCAATAAACATACTTGAACTTGAAGTGGATTTTAATGTTTTTTCGGCAGCTTTATTTCCTTAGTTTCCGAGCTGTTTTCTTTACCGTGTATGTTGTAATAAACTATTCCTATATTTACAGTTGTTTCTCCCTGTGAAGATTATTAAACAATGGTGATTATAAGGGCGCGGAAGTTCAGCCTGGCCAGGGCCGCCAGCAGCCCTTGGGCCCGCCCCGGCAGCTCCCAGTCTTTAATTTGGCACCTTTGTGGCACCTTTGTGGGACCTTGATGTAAGCCTAACATGAATATATACACACTGGCTGCCTGTCCCCCTTACACAATGATTTATTATTACCTATTATTTTATCATTTAATTTAAATATTAAATAAAATAATTTATTTAATTATTATAGTAAGTACTTAATAATTTAATAATAAGTAGTAAGTACATAAAAATAATTAAAAAGTACAGTTTAGTCATAGGAGATTCCTAGATTGGAATTCACTACCAAATTTCAATATATCCAAGTATTTTTAGTGTGAAATGCTATTATTATATGCATAAATTGTTGTTTTAATAATATTACGCTTAACCACTTGGGCTGGACGGTAGAGCGACGGTCTCGCTTCTTACAGGTCCGCGTTCAATCCCCGACCGCCCAGGAGGTCGGGGATTGAACCATTCCTTTCCACCGTTCCATCCCAAATCCGTATCCTGATCCCTTCCCAGTGCTATATAATCGTAATGGCTTGGCGCTTTCACTTGATAGTTCCCCACCCCCTTGAATAATATTACGAGAGGTTATCTTGAGATGATTTCGGGGCTTTAGCGTCCCCGCGGCCCGGTCCTCGACCAGGCCTCCACCCCCAGGAAACAGGCCGTGACAGCTGACTAACACCCAGGTACCTATTTTACTGCTAGGTAACAGGGGCATAGGGTGAAAGAAACTCTGCCCATTGTTTCTCGCCGGCGCCTGGGATCGAACCCAGGACCCCAGGATCACAAATCCAGCGTGCTGTCCGCTCGGCTCCCAGAGAGCAGTATTTACAGGCTATTCATGCCCGTGCCACCTCTTGGGTGGCTTAATCTTCATCAATCGAGAGCAGTACGTCCTAACAAGACGTGATATGATGATATCCTGAACAGTTGATAAATAAAAGTAATTGCGGAACTCCAGTTATCTAATACTTATCTTAAATGGTATAAAACCTTATCATAAGCCAATGGATTTATTTGTAGATTAGTGTTTAAAGGGAATTCGGAAGTACTAATAACACAGCTGATGCTATCTGTCGGCAGAAGAGAACACTATCAACTGGCTGGTCAATAATGGCCATAAGATACAGCTTACGCCATCTGTTGACATCAAATTACACTTATAACAAATTACCCTACAAAATACAACTAACGCCATCTCTATTTTTTCCAACGCACTATAAATAGCCAAACAGCAACCCATAAGGTGGGTTGTTGTGCTCGGGTAGGAGGTTCCAAGCTCCGCCCACAAGTGGTATGGGGTGCATAATAAATGACATATCATTGGTAGATATTCTTTGTTGACATTCACAAAACAGCCAATCACAGGAAGGGATCAGCTAAAGGCTCCATCCACTTAATAAATCATCTTTATTCAGCACACCATTCTTGCTTATGACATTCTGCATCAACTTTAATCTACCTAAAAAGTGAAATGTTAAGTATTTAAAAATATTAATATAGTGATAATTAAATACTACAGGATGTAACGAGTGTTACAGAAACATGGGCTGGCTACCTAACTTGAGACGTTATTATTGGGGGTTGCCTTGACACAAATAATGATACACTGCTCTGCCCTCTTATTCGAGTAAATTATTCAGTTAGATGGAGATTTCTGTCAGGTGCAAAACAGAAATTGTTGTTCTTTTTCACAACAACCTTGTTGTTGTGCACAAGGACCTATTTCTTAGTTTAAATTTTATTCATAAAAGGGTGTTGGTATTCCCCGCAACAACCAATCACAGGAAGGTATTTCTGGAAGCTCGGCCTCCTTATGGACTCAGCACATCGCTCTAGCTCATGACTCTGTTTCATCTTTTGTATATACAAACTATGACTTTTTTCGATTAGTTATAATTAATAATATGAGATATAAAAGTTTTTACACAAAATGGCTAAATTCTGCCATTAAATGGACTTTGTCTGGTATACATACAAACATACACCAATTTATTACCATTCATCCATTATTAATTTCAAATGTAATGTATACTGTCTAGTTTTTTTCCTCTCGCCATTACTTGGTGCAATATTTGAAAGTTGTCTATTTATTTATCGATTTATCTATTATCTTGTATTTATATTTACAAGTTTCTGTGCTTGGAAGAAAACTCTGCATTGAATTGGGAATAATTTATTAAATAATATTATTTAGTATTAATTAATATTTACAATTATTATTAATTACAATTATTTAAAGCTTAGTTACTTTCATGTAACTCGCAATCGTACATTCTTAACTTTAATAGCCCAAATTAGCACATCTTGCTTATAAATTAGCCCAAAAAGTAGCAAGTAGCGAAATTAAAAATTTGGGAGCGCGGGGCTCTCAAAAGTAGCCCAATTCGCTATTTGTAGCCCAATCTGGCAACATTGATATACTGACGGGGGATGTAGGGCACGCTGGCCTGCTTCTACAGTCCCGCCTCTGTAGCATTCTTGTCCTCACTCGGATACTAAGAAGATAACAGAAGATTAATAAGAGGTACAATATCAAAAATAAAAAAATAAATAGCAAGAACAGGCTGAAACAAAAAATAATATATAGAAGCACATGAAGTTAGTATAATTACTTCGTATATATCATATTCCAGTTCCGTGTGATGTAGCGAATAATTTCAGTTCAATAATAGAATCTGGACCTGTAAATGTTCTTTAAATATAGTTAATTTATTTTATCATTGGTGCTGGTCACAATTATAACACAGTAGTTGTTGGCCCAAGAACCAATCCAAAGCAGAATGATGCTGAATATAAGATCTCAATAGGTACTGACATGATCTCGCATGTGAGAGTTAGTGATGGTATCGATGGGTATAAAGCAGAGGGTATAGAGCCTTCAACGCCTGCTTCCGGTTCGTCGTCCTCAAATGGGATGCTTATAACTCGCAGACATTAATCCGCCGACCCGCACGCGGTTATATTTCGGAAACACTGTGCAGCAGGTAAGTTCAAGTTCAAGTATGTCTATTGAGACAAGAAAAAATGCATCTCTAAGGAATAGAGTAGCTTAGGCTATATCTACCCCCCCCCTGCAGCAGGTAATCAACAGCAAGCAGTAATTCTTAAGGTCACCGGGCTCTTACCTCGCAGGCGACGTGATAAAGTCGGCTCCTCCCTCATAGGTGGCGTGACAAAGATGGCTCCTCCCTCACAGGCGACGTGATAAATTTGGCTCCTCCCTCATAGGTGGCGTGACAAAGATGGCTCCTCCCTCACAGGAGACGTGATAAATTTGGCTCCTCCCTCATAGGTGGCGTGACAAAGATGGCTCCTCCCTCACAGGAGACGTGATAAATTTGGCTCCTCCCTCACAGGAGACGTGACAAAGACGATACATCTCCCAGGCGACGTGACAAACGACTCCTCCTTCAGGTGGCATGACAAAGACGGCTCCTCCTTCAAGTGTCGTGACAAAGACAGCTCCTCTTTACGGGCTCACCATAGCCCGTGCTACTTGGAACTTGTTCCGAGTAGCTTTTTTGCAACCACTGTTGGTGGGCACGTAAGAGATGCCATAAGCTTCTTAGATGCATATATTATGGCATTGCTTGCTAGGGTTAGTATGTGGCTCTTCATGGCTACTGAAGAATCAGACTTCCCCCCTAAAATGTAAACCTTTATAACCGAATACAATTTATTGCTATTCATCCATATACATGACCCAGAAGTTATATCATACTGTCTAGTTACCTTCGTCCCCAGAGTTTTCTCAGCAGCAAATTACAACCTATTGTCACATAAACCTGGTAAATATTCCTAGCTTCTGGAAAACTATCATAGGGTATTGTCTCTCTCTCTCTACCAGCTAATACTTAATAGATCTAACACACCGTAAACCTCAGCATATTAGGGTGGGTACACCACTGGCTACTCCCAACACATTCGCGAGTCTAGGCACATACTACACCCCGTTATGTGAACAGGATACACACTACGTCCCAAAATGAGTGTCTAGGTACACAATACACACCAGTATGAGTACCCAGGTCAATAATAATAATAATAATAATAATAATAATAATAATAATAATTTATTTATAACAAATAGGGAACCAGATTACAAAGATTACATAGTAGGTCATAATTTGTATATTATAAACTCACTAGTTAAGCGTGGCGTTTCGGACATATGCCTAGGTACACCCTTGTACATGAGTGACCAGGTACACCCTAAAAGTATTTGGGTACAGGTACAATCCAGTACGAATGCCACGTTACACCTTACACCCCCAATACGAGTGTTCACATACAGTATACTCCAGTATTAGTGTCCAGACACACCTTACACTCCAGTATGTGTCCAAGTACACACTATTATGAGTGCCCCAGGTACACACTACACCCCATTTTGAATGCCCATGTTCAACTACACCCCGATATTCGTTCTTTAACCAGCTATGGAGATGAACGAACTTGCATGGCGCTTGACCTTTGATCTCTGGCTGAATATTCCAGCGAGCGAGGCCCGCTAGCTGGCCGGACCCGAGACAATTGGCGGGGCGTGGTCGCGATTATGACGGGAAGTGAACAATGAGCAGGGAAACAGAGAGAGAAAGTGCGGGAAAAAGAAAGTGAGGAGAGAAAGAATTCGGGGGAGGAGAGATAATTATGAGAGAAGGAGAGGGAATGGGAGGGTGTTAATTGATTATTCACCCCATACTCATACGACCGTGGGCGGTACTGGAAAAAGGTGAGACATGATGAGCTCATGAACGGACCCTCAAAATCCATTTAGATAAGTAAGCTACGGCTGTGGTAGGCTAGTTACAGTTCATTGAATATGCAATGCAAACTCAACATATTAACTCCCTGCCAGTTTGGCTTCCGCTCCCAAAAGAGTACAATGATGCCATTATTAGTTTGCTTAATATAATATACACGGCCCTTGACAAAATGAGTTCCCAATTGGCCAATTCATTGACCTGAGAAAGGCCTTTGATACGGTAAACTATAACTACCTCTTACTTAAACTTCACTACTATGGTATCAGAGGCCTTGCCCTAGACTATATTCGTTCCTATTCTCAGTAATAGACACAAATATGTAACCATCAATAGCATAGCCTCCCCCACTCTACCATTGACAGTAAGGGGTGCCACAGGGCAGCATCTTGGCAGCATATAAAACCTTTCTACAATGTACTTTTTCACCTTACCTGATATGTTAGATTAAGGACATGCCCAAAATGTTATGCATGTTAGTGGCTTTGCAAGAATGTAATAATATCACTCAAATGTAATTTGACCAACCCATTGTACCTTCTTGTAAATAAATTATTATTATTATTATTATTATTATTATTATTATATCTACAATAGGTTCAATAACAATCACACATACAGTCTTTAAGCTGAGCAACTCATGTTTACAACTTTCATATTTTCATAATTTGAATTGCTTATCATGCACACCACCACACCTTCCACCCCTACCCTTTCCCCCACATCCAGGGGGCAGCGGTGGAAAGATTATAATCACCCGCATCTACTACCTACTAAACTTATTAGGAGAGTGGGGAAAAGAGAACTCATGAGAAAGGGGAAGTAGATTATGAAGAATATGGGCAAGAAAATAAATAACTGAAAGATATGAGAAAGATGAGGTAAAGGAAGGTACTAATTGCAATAATCACTATAGGTATTAAATACGAAAACTGTGGAGTCTGCTTGAAGTTGCATTATTTCATTCACTATACATGTAAAGAGTGGTGTCCAGTATGTAATGAAAAGACAAGACTGCCGGCTTCCTGTCCTCATCAAGGCCACTAGAGATATAGCGGCCCTCAGGTACCATTCAGGTAAAATAAAACTATGGTTACAGTTCAGATTTTATTAACTCCCCTCCAAACAAAATTAAAACTAAAACATGCTGCACCATCAAAACATTGCCCATAATTAATTAATAATCACCAACAGACAGCAAAACTAAATAGCACAATGTAAGATTAAATTCATTACAATAATTATGCAGTTTTCTCAGAAATACATTACGATACATATATAACTGGACGTGTTACTGTGTATGTATTATAATGAGCATGTTTTTCTTTCAAGGAGTTGTGTGGCTCCACAGAGTAACCGCAGCTTTTTGAAGAGCATCATTAAATCAAAATGAATGCAGATATAATCAAATTAATTGCTTAATACAAATTTACAGTAATCCATAACTTATGTTACAAAGTTACTATATGTATAATGATATAAAATGTAGAGGGCTTTTTATACTATGTGTGAATATTTATACTGTATGTGAAGAGTTATACTGTGCAAAATTATAATGTGTCAAAAGTGATACTGTGTGTGAAGTTATACTGATGTGAAATTATACTATATATGAAGAGTTTTACTATGTGTGAAGAGTTATACTGTGTGTGAAGAGTTATACTGTGTGTGAAGAGTTATATCATGTGTGAAGTTATACTATGTGTGAAGAGTGCAGCCCATCCTCAGGGTAAAGTGATCACACTGAGATACCAGACCCACACTCACACCACCATCAGCTGTGCTGGTGCTACATAGCCGGCTTGGTGCCTTCTTTTGATAGTTACAGTTCTTACCACCGTCTGCTAAAGTGCAGGGTTACCTTTAATTAGTTATGCACAAAATATTTGTATTATAAATATATTTATAAAATGGATTTGAATCCCAAGCCTTTCCAATGGGAGGTCAAGTAATTATTCACGCTACCAAAAGAATTATGAACAATAGAGCAACATGGGGCCCCTAGAATTGTGGGACCCCCTGGGTAACTGCCTAGTGTGCCCATGTGTTAAGACAGCAAGGACTGTTTCACTGTGTTAACTACTGACTGTTTCATTGTGTTTATGCACTACCTGCCCAGTGGGCACAATATCCAAGAGTTAATTCAACATTAAATCAATGTTATCAATGTTGGATCAACATTATCAATGTTGAATTATGCATATTGGTGCCCCATTGGTAAGAGAATTGTGCACTCCAATAATGAACAGTATGGGATGTTACTGATAGTATAAACTGACACTAATAATGTAAAATGGAACTAGAAATTGAGCATGCCAGCAGTGTGTACCAACAAAAGAAGTGGCATTAGTAATGTGTGAAAGTAAAGGACATTAGATGACACTAGAAGTCTGAAGTGGCCTTTGAGTTAGTGTGTTAGAACAGTGAGGTAACCTTCTTCACTGTAATAATGAAAGTTTTAATCTCCATGGGATTAAGAGTTATAGTGAGATCCTCACCACCATGTGCCTGCGGATAATTTTGACCGAATAATACACGGTTAGATTTGTGCGAAGATTTAACATTCCATTCAAAGCGGTTTTCATCTTTTTTCAGAAGGTTTCCAGAAAGTGTAGTTTCTTCAGCAGACACAATCTCCCAGTCAGCAAGCAGATCCTAGGAAAAAAAGTGGTAGATAATAATAATAATAATAATAATAATAGTAATAATAATAATAATAATAATAATACTGTAATAATTTTTATTTAAATTTACAGTGGGGCCTCGACTGAGCCACAGCTGGGTCGGCCGTGCCACCAGAAACCACGCAATTGGTCAACTCATACGTGTATCAACAAAGTCGCTAGTCGAGGCAAAGATCGTAAGTCAAGTCGCATTTTCTGACAAAATTTACGTTGTAACTCGAAAAATTCCTTAGTAAGGGCAGTCGTAAGTCCCGGTGCCACTTTATTTAAATACAGTATACATAAGAACATGAACTTACTTGGAGGTTGACAGTAACAGGATCACTGAGGCTGGCACTTTCATGAGTCTCGTACATATGTTCCAGTCGCAGCAAGAGGGAGCCACCCGTCCAAGGCTCCAGTGTCAGCAGGTGAACACTGGCTGGCAGAGAACTCTTCAGGCCTTTCCACTAAACAAGAAAAGCTTTATTAATGGATGGATTTAATGAATAAATATCCATATGATTCTGAGACAGTGTGGCTGGGGGTTAGGTATGGTGCATAAAAGTATGACAGATTTGCCTATAATATATAGGTTAACAGTGGTGGCTCTGTCAGGAAATTTTATATCATTTAAAAGTTATTGTTACAGATGGCTTGTTATTGAAAAGTCTACTCCATTTCTGAAAATCATCTCACTGTTGTATGTGTTTTATGTTTCATGGCTTGTAGATTAATATACTGCCTAGAAGCTAACATAAAACAAGTTATGGTTTGAAGAAGATATCCTCTGTTTCTTACCCTAGTACGATATACAGTATATTTTCATACAACCAACAATGTACAGTAATACATTTAAAACTACCAATACACCTTCTGTTTTGTGTATCTTTCTTCCTCTCAACTTTTGCTCAATTTGTTATTTTCATAAGTAGATTTAAATTATATTAACTTGCATTATTAATTACTAAAAAAAATTGTAGTAATTATGCACACAGCAGTGTCTTGTAGTAACTTTTGGTGATTTAGTCTTAAGGTAATTTTTTAAGTTTTTGTATATAAAGTCTGTAATAAAGTCTAATTTTTAAATTTTAAAGTATATTTTCTTAATATGTCATTAGAGGAGGAGGAGAATACTTGAGAGCACTATCTGTCAGACTCAGTACTTGTGAAAATTTAAGCTGCTCTCCTTACCACATAAGAGCCAGATTCTGATCCTAGCTCCCAGTACAGTACTAATAACAATAATAATAATAGTAACAATAATACAGTACTGTAATAACAAAATTAATAAATTATTTGCTTACTTTACCTTGGTAATGAAGGTATTTTTCCAAGTGTAGGCAGAAGCAGAAGTGCGGGTAAAGGAGACAAGAGGCTGCAACATGAGCTGCTCCCCAAGACTACGATGCAGACACCCAAAATCACAATCCGGAGTAGCAAATTCACTGAGGAAGAAATTATTTGTTATATACTGCCGTAACTGATTTCAGATTGGATATACAGTACTGTACTGTATATTGTACAAGGTTTTTCAAAGATTACAAATATGCAGTCGAGAACTCAAAATAGCCGTCAGCTAAAGCTTCCTATATATGGTTTCTTGTCCTTAATGGGGCTGCTAGACATCCAGTGATTGGCATGCAAATTCACTTAAATTTCTCACTTTTATCAGCAATGTTTCTATGCAAATTGAGCACTGAATCATTAACCTAAGTAATTACTAGTGTGAAATTTGTTAATCCTTTTTAATCTTTATCACAGAGTATTATTTAATACTAGATACGTAAAAAAATTCCAATACTGTACTGTATAGTATGTTTCATTGTTTAATATCATATTCATTCTCAATGACTTTGTAAATTAAATGGCTTCTCCTACTTACTTAACATGTATGTAACACAGAACATATTAATTTAATTTTTCTTACATCAGTTATGCTTTGTAACGCATGTTTATGGACCCCCAAACGCTACAGTTTCAACTGTCACATAACCATACAATACCATTCACCAAATACATATAAATTGCCACGAAGAGAAATATCACCACTTATATTCATGGTACATGTAACAAATTCTCATCTATAACATTATCTGTTAAATCCACACCAATACAAATTTTTAGTGCCATTCTGCAACTTTCAATATGTCACATAAATGGTTCATTCTCTTAAAGACCGTAACATGCATAGAGTTTCAGGCAAATCTTAAAGCTAACAGGAAATTTGCAGTGAATTTTTAGTCAGCTCTTAAAGTTCATGTTTCCTTATTCATGACCCCATTGCTATAATTTCAGAGAAATTATCATTCTTTTTAAATAACTTCATATCTTACTACACTATCTTTCTTTCTTTCTTCTGCTATGCTTATGAGTAAGGTAATGTTGCCTACCAGGGATGAATAACAAATGGTTAGCACTTACCTATGGACAAGGTAGTGTTTGCCCCGTACTACTAGACCTTGATCAAAGGCTGTCTCATTTAGTGCTTCACCTACTCCAAACGCATCATCATGGAGGAGGCGTCTGTGAACCATCAGCTCCATTTGGCCATCCCCTAAGGATGTTCCACCCTGTCATTTGAAGAAAAATACTGACTTACTAACTGTATATGATTATTAGGATTCTTATAAAATTATTGTTCACATAAAGGCTAAAGTGCAAACAAACTTACAAACATACTAAAATGAGCATTAACATACTTTTGATAAGTACGGTCAATCCTCTAATCCTTATGGGGCTAAATATAATACAGTGAAATGCAGTATATAATATTATCATATAACCCCTATTTAAACAGCAAGTGACTCACCTGGGAGCGGTCAGTGAGAATGGCAGCCCGGAAGGAAGGTCCAGCACTGAGCAAGAGTCTAGAGTTCACAGGATAATAGTTACCAGCAACAGGCTCCTGGTTATTTAATTTCCATGTTGGACGATAGTTCTTAACCCCTGACAATGTAAATATCTGTCAATAAATTTGTCTGTTCTTAATGTTGATATTAAGGTTCCTATAAAATTTGGGTGCATATTTTCTTGCAAAAAAATTAGAAAAAGTAGCAATGAGAAATTAGGTTCTTCTTAACATTACTTTTCAATAAATTAATGATACATAAATCTTTACTTCAAAAGCAAAATGAATCATAGTTTCATCGATGACTATTAAAGAGCAGTTGTGTTAACACAGCATGATGTGGTATGGGTGTGGTATAATGTATGTTTAGAAGATGTGATTGGTAGGAATTGTCTAATCTTAGGAGAAATGTTTTCCATAAAAAGAAAAAAAGAAAAAGAAAAGGATAAAGGCAGTGAAGCATGAATAAATAAGAGTATTAGGAGCTCTTACGTCTTAGTATTTCCCGGCCATTGGAATCAGTGTAGAAAGTGCCGCTAGTGTTAACACCTGGCCACACTACACGATTCACGATCTCCTTTCCTATGCCATCTCTGTCAGGATGGAAAAAGATTTACAGTATATGAGTGTTTACACTACTAGCTGGACACATTATTAGACACGAGTACTGTATATTACAAAAAAATGTGAGAACCAGATTCACGAGAGTAAAAATATGGCGTTTAATAAAAATACTCTTCTATACTCGTGTTCTTATGATTGACTGATGCCACCAGTGGCAGTTAATTTATTGTACACTCTACACACATCCTGTGAGTGGTAGAGCATAGATCTTATTTCATAACTCCTACTACTTACTCAATAGGTATTGATCCAACAATCCATTCCATTTCCAGTTCTTGCTGTCCCTTGTAGAGCCTGAGGACCTGACTCAACCATGGTGCCCATACTTGGTGTACTTCAGCCACCACTGGGCCTGAGAACATGTCAAAAGAGTCATCGTTGGGATGGTTTTATGAAAATAGTCAGTTATGCTTACACAATCATTTTACAATGCCACAGTTCAAATAAACAAAACAAGAAAACATTCCAACTTCTGGCTGTTGTAAGGAACATTAAAATTTTGTTAATAATGTATTTATTTTAACTAATTTTTCTACAACAGCTTCATCTTTATGAACAGTTTGATGAGAATACTGTAATCATATTAACTTCAAGCGGTAATATAATGGTAATTACTGTAATAATAAAAAACAAAACAACATTTGAATCTCATGCTTTTTTCTTTTTAATAGGTCATAACAAAGGCAAAGTTATCTATTCAACAGTGCAAAAACTTGAATGGAAAATATCCAAGTTTAAAACAAAGTTCATGAGATGGTTCTTCAAAAACAAGATCCAAAGTGTAGAATGCATACACCAGAATCAGGATTGCAGCAGAGCAGAAATTTGAAAATAACATCACAAAAACCAAGAACCAGCCAAAACTGACTCATAATCATATACAGTACAGAAGATACAGGAAAGCATCTTGCAGAAAGTGACCAGGTGAGTGAGGAACTCACCAAATGAATTCAGGTCTACAACCCATAACAAAAGAATAATCAAAGATAGCAGACTGCAGATGCCAAGGAGCAACACTAGACACTATTGTAGTCAGTAAGGAGGTGGTAAGAAGAACCCTCGAGGAATTAGATATATTAAATCCTTTATTATTGACTACTCAATGAAACTGAATATAAATTTTTGTTAAAATTCAGCTATTCACTTTTGATCATGTCGTAGCTCAGTCGATTAAGGCAGCGTCTGGGATGCTCTCGGACGCAGGTTCAAATCCTCGTCACGGCCCTTGTGGATTTGTTCAGCTATTCACATTCTCATCAGTGTTAATGGCACTAAATGCAGGTTTTACAGCACTGACAATGCAACTCATTTATGTTAAAACACAACTGAAATATTTGTTATAGCACAAAAACTAGAACCGACCTTCTACAATAGTAAAGTTGGCTTGTAATGCGATGGGCAGTGCATCAGTGTTATTTGGCCGGAAGATGTAGGCACCAGATGCTCTGCTTTCTTCGTTGTCATTGTTACCACTCATTCCAGCATACCACAGGAAAGTTTGGTTTACCTACACAACATCAAATGCGTTAAAATAAGTAAGTGGTCAAAACATACAGTACAGCATTTAAAATTAAAAATATTTGTGAGGTATAAAAGGGCCTGACAACTGAGTGGACAGTGCTCGGGATTTGTAGTCCTGAGGTTCAGGGTTCGATCCCTGGTGGAGGCGGAAATAAATGGGCAGTTTCTTTCACCCTGATATCTCTGTTTACCTAGCAGTAAATAGGTACCTGGGAGTTAGACAGCTGCTACAGGCAGCTTCCTGGGAACGTGTAACAAACGGGAGTCCTGGTCGAGGACAGGGCCGCAGGGATGCTAAGCCCCGAAATCATCTCAAAATAAGATATCAATAAACAATTCACACAAATAAACATATACTGTAAATTAACACATGTGCACATTTCACTCCCTTAAACACTGTTAGGTTAATGAACGAAACACATTTGAAGCAACGGCCATGGAAGTAATCTTGACTTATAACTTCACGATCAAGTATAACAATAAAGTAGAACATGGGCATGTATAAATTTATCAGGTATAATGGATATGAGGAGGAACTCCTAGAGATATATCTCACTCCTTGTAAATCCAGGTGATCATTTACAGGTAAGCATACCCCAAGGTAGCATACTTGACCCTAGATTTATATCAATGATTTGCCTGAAACACTTAACCTTAAGTCAATAAATCTCTCAAAATCTCTGAATATGTTAGATATTAAGTCACTGCACATTCTCTCTTGTGTATTGTACATATATAAAACGCTGAACTGTAATGCCAATCCTGACCTCAAAAGCTTCATTGAAGGTTGTAACAGAACCCATGAGCACCACACCAGAAATAAATACAGTTTTGATATTCCTAGAGTACGACTTAATCAAACTAGAAATGCTCTACAAATCTAGGGACCCAGAATGTGGAATGACCTTCCCAGCCATGTTAAAGACTGTACCTCTCTCAACCAGTTTAAGATAAAAACTAAACACTACCTAATAAATTCCCTGTAACCTACCTCACTCCTCTATTGTCAACCCATGTCTGTAATTTTTTTTTTTTGTTTAATCAACACTGTTTGTCAACCTATTGTATTTGTGCTGCTTTTTCAGTCATGTTCCCCCTTCTTTTTTTTGTTTTATCTTTATTTGTATTTGTTCTCAACACTTTTTATTCTTTATGCTCAATTAGTATTAAGTTCTAGATATTAATGTTTTTCTTGCCCGAAACGCATTGCGTAATAGTGGCTTTAGGCATTGTATGTACTAGCTCTATCAATATATCAATCCATTAATGTAACATCACTTGTATGTATGTATGTACCTTACCTGAATAAACATATTTATTTATTATTTATTTATTTAATACTATTTCCTGATGACACTACCTTTTGTATCACCAAACTAAACACACTATAAATAAAAAAAATGAACTAAAAAAGAATCCACTTATGATTTCAACCATCCAATTTGGTTGCTAGTATTGCAGTCTACAGAATTATATTATATGACATTTACCTAAGAACCTTTGTTCTACTAACTGACCTATTAGAGTATTATAGAAAATATAACTCCATCTATACAATTTTGATAATCACCACCTTTTCCTAGTACAGTACTTCAAAAATATTGACAGTGAAATAAAAAAGCAGTATGTATGTACTCACGAACTTGTTAACGAAAATATATCCGCTAGTATTAACTACCGTATTAAATTTAAGATTAACAGTACTGTACTGTACTTCTGTTAAATTTTTATAATTAAAGTAATGACTTATTATTTGGGTAACATTTGATTTATTTGCCAGACTTATTTGCCTGGGTAACAGCTTCTCCCCCGAATCAACCTACCCAGGCTTTGTGCCCTGGTGAGGCCACTCCAGACCAACAACCACAGTGCAACTCCATAGTCTCCTGAGACTGATGGATGCCTACTACTATTATTATTATTAATTATTATTATTTTTATTATATGAAGCTGTTGGCACTAAGAACTTGTACCAAGATAAATTACATACTGTAGAACAGTACATTGGTCATATAAATTCTTAATGATTTCAACTTTTATCTCGTGTAGAACTAATTATGTACTGTATTATAAATCCAATTAAAATTGAGAGTTGACTGTGCATGTACAGTATTTAGAAATGCATTATTGTACATAATAAACTAAAGATCTTTAAATATGTGTTATAAATCAAAATGCATACAACAAAATTACATCATTTTATTCTGAATACCTAAATGTTTCAATACCTTAACAAAACAAATACAGTACATTAAAAAGAGATAATACTCATACATTACCAGGATATTTTTGATGCCATCAGAGGTGATGACCCCAACAGATTCGAGAAGACCAGTACGTGCTGATATACCTATGGCCAGGTTCTAAGAAAACAACCAAATATTATCTATGCATGAAGACCTATTATGAGCCCCAATGTTGAACACTATGAGGGTTACAAGCATATGATAAGCAACTAAGACCAGTTGAGCATAACTGAGTATATATGCATTGCATGCAACAAAAGTAGAACAATGTTCCCTTCTACCACCAGTGATTTGTTACTTTACTCACATATATGAACAGTATGAAGAACTGTGTAGAACTTCCTTTGATAATATTTTAAGGGCTTCTAATTCATATATTTATGAATTCATATATTTATATATACAGTAATTAAATTTCCAATATAAATTAGAACTGCTCCTTAAAGTATAATTACTAGTAGATATTAACATGTCTCACCTCGTTGACGATGTTTATCTCATTACTGTCATGTGGCACACGGATACTAGACTTTTGCTGTCTGTGGATACGTATGTTTGCTGTTCTTTGTATGTGGAACTGAAGAAAACCAAGTGGAGGAATGTCCTCTGCTATGAATACTAAATCATACTTGGCTGTTGAGTTACGGCCTGGGATGGATAACACAGACTCGGGTAGAGGTACTAATTGTGCCTCTATGGCATTACCTGTCAAAACATGGATATGTCACATGAAGATCAAGTCCACTGTATATGCACTCTTATGCTATGTAATTAGGGACAAAATGCAAGGTTTATTTTAACTGCAAGGTGGAGTGGATAGCATATTCTGGCTCACCAAGAGTTTGTTAGAAAATTTTTCTGGCCCAACAAGAGTTCCATTCCATCGCAACCTGTTCAAGCAAAGTCACATTGTATATAGTATTAGCTTACATAATTCTATTAGTATTATTAAGTACTGTATTTGCTTCAAATGTATTATCATTCCCACACATTAATCTTAAATCATTTTTGTTAGCCATAAGATAAAAATTTACCTGAATTTACCTGAAGGCCACTATCTCTCTCTAGTGGCTTTACATGATTTACCTGAGGGCCAGTAACCCTAGTGGCCTCGATGAGGACAGGAAGCCGGTGGCTTGTTGAAGTCCCCCCCCCCCCCATTTGACACGATGAACTTTTCCAGGTAGGTTTTGAAATCCAGCACAGTTTTGGCAGCTACGGCTTCAGTAGGTAGTCAGTTCCATGGGTTAATAACCCTGTGATGGAAAATTCCTGTCTTTGATAGAGACAGGAAGCCAGCAGCTTGTCAAAGGTCCCCCACATTTATCCTTACAATTTTATTGAGCTGTATTTTTTAAATTCAGCAGAAATGAGACTGCTTACCTTTAAAATCTGTAACCTTATATCCAACATCAGCTGGAACAGGTATCCTTGCATAATACTGACGTGGCCTGGCTAGAGGATTGTAGAGTGTCACAATGAACGCTGATGATGTTTCCGAGATTTGACACGAAGAAATATTGAGAAGGGGACAGAAAATATAATCTATACTTTCTTGTAACTCTGAAGTACTTTGTTGTAATTTGCTGAAATGAGAATAATTCTTGCAATTAATGATGTTTTAAATAAAAGAAGTGCATTCAAATGAATTCTCAAAACATAACTTTTATGTTATTAAATTATTTAGATAATTTAATACTGTACAGTATAATGAATTTAATTTCTCCAAAAATGGTAAAAAGGAAAAATACAACATTTATAGAAAAGATTACTAGAAGCCTTTAACTTTGATAAACTATTACAATGATAGAAAGAAAGTTACAATATTTAAGGATAAAAATCTGAGAGAATGAACAGAGTGTTATACGTGTGACATGTAAAATGTCCAGTAATATTACTGTAGTGTATATACAATACTAAAGTCAAACATTATGTGCCCCTCAAGTCCATACACTGGTATATCAAGCAAAATGTAACTCATGAATTTATTAAAAAATGATGCAGGTAAATGCTCATCTTTCAAAATCAGTACAATGCTAACTTTATTAAACTTTATTGGAAACTAAAAATTCATACTCATAACATGTAATAAAAAGACAATTAGTGACAATTATAATCATTAGTGAATAATTGAAAGAGTTGTAACATCCTCAGCAGACACAGACTGATTATATACAATATCTACTTTTACACTCCTACCACCTGCAATTTGGTCACCACTTTGCATCCATGCTCACCTGTACGCTTCTGCTACCATCTCAAAAGATTCTGTAATGCCCAGTGATAGCCTTTGTGAGTAATCATCAGTGACATGCTGTTTGGCAGTGCCTGAAACAGCATCATGGTGCTGCATGACGCCCATTGCCTCTTTCAGCCTTTCGAGCCGTGAGTCCTGACCCAGTCCAAGAAGGGATGACACTTGTTTGACAGCCTGGAGATATGACATTTGACATCATAATCTTAGCATGTTGCTACCACTTGGTTAGTTGTAACAGTCAAAGCCTTTAAAAGAGATGATTATTTTCATGTACATGCCCCTGTCCTTAAGCAACTAGCTTCCTGCCCTGGTCACAGCCATTATAGAGATAGCGGTTAACATGCATATATATATAGACAGTCACTGTTCTATCTGCAAGCCAGCTCTCCACTTTAATGCTCACACAACACCAGCATCTTACATCTATACTTAAGGGCCAGCACTACCACTCTTTCTTGCAGCTTTGATAGCTGCAGAACTTTGATAGCATCAGCATCAGGAACTTTGACAGCATCAGAACTTTGATAGCATCAGCATCAGGAACTTTGACAGCATCAGAACTTTGATAGCATCAGCATCAGGAACTTTGACAGCATCAGAACTTTGATAGAACCAGACATCTTTCTTACCTCACTTCACTCTTAACTATTGAACAAATTTCTTTTTTTGTAAATAACAGAGCCTAGATATGTAGACATATTGACCTAGAACTAGTTATTGATCTTTAACTACTTAATTCACACACTTCAGTTTCTCTCTCCTCCCCACAATTATCTGTATATTATTTTTGTTAACTTGAACTTTTAGCAGTCTTCTCTTGAATACGCTCAAAACAAATTTAAACTAATTTATATATCTGTAATTTTCTGATATACTTTTATCATTTACATTCATCAAATTTTATATACCCCATTTATTCCCAACATGCACTAATTTCCACTTATTTTTTAGTATTTTTAGGTAATAGCCTAAGATATATTTTACCTATTTTAAACAATAGAAATGGAAATACCAATTATGTTCCTAAAAAGAGGATTCCTCATGCCTGCTCTGCTGGTACAGTTAGTTTCTTTACCTGCAAGAAATTGTTAGTCTGCCTGATGTAGCCTTTAAAAGCTGGTCTAGAGGTGAAATAGCCAGTCCAGTACGAGTGGTTGCCAGAGGCATATGGGAAGAAGTCATCGGTCTTGGTTGGCCATGTAATGTTAGCATCATGCAGAGCTTTCAGGTAGCAGGATGGAGTGGAGTAAAACACATTCACTTTTGACCCATTTTTCTGTCTTTCATTCACATATCTGAGAATGAGATTGTCAAAAAATTATTTATTTTAAACTTTAAAATTGCATTATTTCATGTACAACACATACTCTATAGGAAATCTACAAGGACAAACAATGATACAATACTGGAAATTTCTTGACATCGCTATTGGATCACAGCCCCAAGGTTCCTTTCTTCATCATTCAGCTGCAATGACAATGATTGTGAAATTTCTTTAGACAGGTTATTCTGGTACACAGCCATTGTGTTGCAGGTTGAACTTAGATTTCACTCATTAACTTCTCCAATAGAGCATGGGAAAAATAAGGTGCGAATGGTACAGTATCTTTAATTTTGCTGAGACTGAGTTTAATAGGTGTTACTGTATCATCAGGGACACAAAGTTTTAACTATCTACAGCAACCAGTGACACTGAAGATGCTTCACCAATCTCTGCCCTCCATGTATCATCACCTTCTATTGCCTCTTCCTTTACCAATTAAATCTCTCTACTCTTCAAAATGCATAGTTCCACAAGCAAGACATTGCTATCTTTTAAAAATGCATCCTGTTCATAAGTTGGGGACTGCTTGTAGCTGTACTACAATTTTGTATTGTATTCCCATCACTAGTTTGATTTCTCTGTTTAAGATTGATTGTTCAACTTATAGCTTAATATTTACTGCCATATTCTTGGATAGCTTTAAAACTTGCCAGAAATGTTATGCATATTAGTGGCTTTACAAGAATGTACTAATTGATCAAAGAAAAATTCTCATAACACAACCTATTATACATTCATACATATAAAAAATATAGTACAGCATTGAAAAATATACCTGAAACAAGAAACATTGAGATTCACTTAAAATCCTTTGAGGCTTCACTTTGAGGCTCTGGTAAATCACACAATTAATTTTGTAGAGGACAGGAAGCCTGTCCCATGACAGGTAAAAGGAAATGTGCCCAGTTATTTTTGTACCTCCTGGAAATTGAACCTGGGATCCCCAGTTGTGACTTGGCAATGAAGCCAACTGTACAATAAAGACTATAATGTGAGACTCAAATAGATTATCTTATGGATAATCTTAAATGTATTATTGTATCTGCACATGGATTAAAAACTTCACAGAAAATTTCAGACATTACTCTTGTACAAAGAACCCCAATAAACTCATCTAACATTGCTTGATTAACACACTAGAAATTTTACGAAGCTTCAACATACCTTATTAACTTGTCCAAATTCTTGTACCAAGCATGGGCATTAAGATAATGAAAATCCATACCCATTGTCATGATTATGTTGTTGCTGGCATAGGCATTAGCCTGATCTTCTGCAATCTTCAGGAAACTCTCAACCTAAGAATCATTTGCACCAAGTCTTGAGAATTTTAGAGGTCAAAATAATTGAGTAACTAATACTGTCATACTTTTACTACAATAAACAAAAAATAGTATTGCAGAGACAGATATGGGATGTTTTGGTCTTTAAGACGAATTTATTTTCTAAAAAATTTACTATAGTTTTTATAAACTGTTGATATAGAATTTTTTTACCAAAATACAAAATTTGACAATAAAAGCCAAATAAGCCTTTTGAAGCTACAATACCCAAAATATAAGGCTCTTGAAAATACATTCTAGATACGATGTCTGGCAATAAAACCAACTTACCTTATAGTTGTAGAAGTACAAGTACAGTACTGTATAATCCGGCCTTCACAGTGTGCCTAACTACATGAGAGCACTTACCTACTGATAACCAGCATGTCCATGTCTTATAAATTATACTTGCAGACCGAGAAGGTCATCTTTCATAGTCAAGATGCAGCCATTAAGTGCTTTCTTCATTATAAGCAGCATTTAAGAAAAAAATTATAAATATAATTTAAAAAGCATTAGACACATTACAAAAAGTACATTTTTTTTTTTAGAAATATACAGGAGTTGTTACATTCTTGTACAGTCACTAGTACACGTAGCGTTTTGGGCAGGTCCCTGGAATACGATCCCTGCCGCAAAAAATCGTTTTTACAACCAAGTACCCATTTTACTGTTGAGTTAAACAGAGGCTACAGTTAAGGATTTGCGCCCAGTAAATCCTCCCCGGCCAGGATACGAACCCATGACAAAGCACTCGCGGAACGCCAGGCGAGTGTCTTACCACTACACCACAGAGACTAGGCAAAGCAATTGTAAAACATGTTAAGATGTGTGCAAGTGTAGATGTTAATGGCATCATTCTACATGAATTGTTATATAATTTCCCTTAAAACATAAAATAACTGAGGCAATAGGGGTTATTTTTATGACTAACCCTATTTCAATATAAATATTGTAATTGTTATAAATTTGTTATAATGGAAAGTGAAGTCTTATGTAACTGTAAAGGAATGCTGACATTTTAGGCTATCAACATATCTTAATTAATGCAATATATAATACAGAAGGGCTCTAGGTAGCACAGTGATGTGTCCTAGACTCACAATCAACGGACCTAGGCCAGTCAGAAATCGATGGGCATGTTTCCTCTAATCTGATGCCTCTGTTCACCAAGTAGAAAATAGGTACCCAGGGGTTAGGGGTTAGGCAACTATACATTATTATTAATTACTTTATTTAATTATATACAAAAAGGTACAGTGGGTTGTGAGCGCACATAACATTGGTGTTCTTACATTCTTGCAAAGCCAGTAACACGCATAGCGTTTTGGGCAGGCCCTTAACCTGAACTATTGTGGATTTCATACAGGGAAAGATTAACAGTGGGCCTAAGGGTATCTCGATAAACATAAGTACAGGCTTCCTGTCCCTGACAACAGGAATTATAACATGTACTGTAAGTGGCCCTCAATTTTCAAAGGGAGGATTATGTCCCTGGAAAAATTATATAGAGTAAATAAAAAAACTGACAAATAAAAGTTTATGTTATATATATTGGGAACAATGGTTTAATTAAGTTCCAGACAACCAAAGGCCCTTTTTTTCAATTTTTTTACTTAATCAAATGCCTATTTTAACATTATAATTTTAATGCTTACTCTAATGCTTACTTACTCTACTCTTACTTACTTATTCATCGCAATCTCAGCACATAATGATGTCCCTAATGGTTGGAATGTGCTATGATGCACATTCAAAATATTTGTAAAACAGAAGAATGTTACATGTGACTGACTCTGATAATTTCCAGAGAACGTAAAACACCTGTAGATTAGCGTAAATTAGCAACATTATTCCGTGTTAACCCCATCTGAACCCATATACAGTACTAACAAAATTCACCCATGCAAAATCAAAGTTGGTATAAAAGTGGCTAAATGTGTCCCACCGAATCTATGTTCTCCAAAACTGAGAAATTCTAGGGTTATGTAGAAACCCTTGCCAAATGTGAGGGCTATATTACTTAAAAAAAATATCTTTACAAAGTTTAAGGCTTAGATAAAAATAAAACCAGCATTGAATATAATAAAAATGCCTTGTCCTGGTGGCTCTCTCGGTGACATTCCGGAGCTACAGGAACCCATTGACAAAGCCTTCCAAGAATCTTCCTAGGCCTTCCTAGGACCTGACAAAACCACCATTTTCATACATTTTCATCACTTTTTAGATGTGTGTCATCCTATTACAATGTTGCTTGTTTCTCTTGCACTTGAACTATACTTCATGCCCGAGTTACTTAATGGGGGGTTTATGCTTTTAATAATGAAAATAACAAAAATGTGAGGATACATATAGTTAGCATGTGAGCATACAACAAGGGCAGCAACTAGCTCATGAAAATAATATAACAAAAGAACATGCAGACATAAGACTACTGGGAACTGCAAAAGCCCCTTTCGCTGTCTCGAATAGGCCAATAAGCCTTCTGAAGTGATCTATAGAATTACCAAAAGCCTGCTAGAATTTGCATAAATAAAGAAAAAATATAACATTTGCTTACTAAAATGTTGGTGCTGAATGGAGAATATGAACAAACATAGTTTTACTCAGAAATAAGCTAAATGTTGAATGAAATGAGACCAATATGTAGAACATGAAAAAAAATTACTTTAGTCTGAAATCAGATAATTTTAAAACAAAATATAGCAAAACTGGTGGTATGTGATGGTAAAGAAAGTTGATGAGACATTCAAATTGTCAACTTTCTTCGGCGTCACCCACCACCAATTTTGGTATATTTTGTTATAAAATTATCTGATTTCAGAGTAAAATTAAGTTTTTTTCATGTACTACAATTTTAGAAGCAGCATTACAGTAAAATATATATATACATTTCTTCTTTGCTTATGTAATTCTAAGAGGCTTTGGGTGGCTTTGAACAATTTTACAGACACTTCTACAGTTCTTTTATTCTTAAATTCATATGTACAGAGAATTTCCATGCAAGTGAGAAATTTTAGTGACAAAAAAAGAGTGACTAGGAACAGGGATCATATGCTGTACTGTATATTTAAAATATGATTTAACTGAGAATTCAAACAACTGCTGTGAAAAATGCAAGCAGTTATACGTAGAACAATATGCAAAAAAGCAGCACATAGGAACTACACAAATAAGAAACTGTTAATGCTAGGTCATTGTATGTAGTTATAAAAATCATTTAATTTTGTCATTTGAGTCTTAATTATGGTTCCTACCTGATGAGTTTGTCTAGATTCTTATACCACATATCAGCACTCTGGTAGTTGAAATCTTCCCCCATGGTCATGATTATGTGGTCAGTGGCATAGCCTTCAGCCTGGTTCTGAGCTGCCTTCAAGAAATCTTCCACCTGGCGAAGCAAATCATCGCACAGGGATTTAAAGAATCCGAAATTCTTAAGTTGATTGAAAGAGTTAACTGTTTCAGTAGTTTCAACAAAAAAGTTTGAGTTATTGTACTATGTATCATGTAAAAATCCATCAGCAATGCTTTATTAGCACTTTTGACTCATGATTTACTAAGCAAGAATAACCAAATAATATCTCATTAGCTTATCAAGGTGCAGTATATGGACTCATGAGGATTTACTTTTCATATTTTCTTAAGCCAATGGATGACAATCATTAAAGGCTAAAGGAGATTTTTTATCAGAATGACAGTACAGTTCTGTACTACAGTACTTAGATATCAATGCATCAATTCGTTTAACAATTTAACAAATCTGTTTATATTCTTATTAGTATAACAATACTGCATGTAAATTTAGTAGCTTACATTATTTGAGAACTAAATTAAGTCAGTTAACATTCATAGTGCAGCTATGACACAGATTGATAGACTATGTGAATGAATGGTGTTAGTGTAAAGAAGACAAGAAAGGAAGAAACTAAAAGCAAGGTGAAACAAAAATGTGCTTACCTGTATACATGTGCTTTAAATTTAGTACACAGTATTGTATGTCTTTAATTCTCAGTAGAGAAGTTCACTATGGGCTCACCATAGCCCGAGCTACTTGGAACTTATGTGCCAAGTAGCTGAATCTTCAACAACAACATCTCAGAACAGAATAGTAGTGTCTTATTTTATCATATTTCCTCTCTATACAAAACAGGCAGCCCTCGATATACTCAGTACTGTATTGGAGAATGTGAATTCAGTGACATACAGATAAGAATTTTTTCTTTACAGTGGTTCAGCAGTGTAAGGAGTGTAAAGTAAAGAGCTGCCCGTATTGTTCCAAGCTAATCTACTCTATTTTTAATAATAATAACAATAATAATATTCTGTAATCACAGTAATGTACATAGGCTGCATGTATTGTTGTCCTATTACTTGTACTTAACTATTCTTCAAATTACTTACACTGTATTGTACTACATTTTCCAACTTATCCTGTTTTCTGAGCAGTATGGAATTCAAAATAAGAAACTAAACTAAAAACTGCTATACAGTACATATTCACTCAATTGATCCAAAATTACGATTATTTTATCTATTTGTTAAATAAAATCTTATAAATTAAATTATAATTATTATTCTTATTGATCTTACCTCTTGAATTAATATCTCCATTAATTTTTATGTACAAAAATCTGCAAATAATTGTAAAAAGTTGTGAGTTAATTATATGCAATTATCATCATTGCTATTGTCTTCATAATATTTATCCTCTAGTGTCAAGTAAGACAATAGATCAAGAACTTTGTTGTAACCTTGTGAGCCTTCCAGTATGGAAGTGACCGAGTCAGAGAATGTGCACTATAATAATAATACCAATAATAATAATAAATTATATAGGAAAAGAATACCCCAAAGGGTGAGGCATGAAGTGGGAATAGGAGAAATATGGGTTATTTACCTGAGGGGCACAATCTCTCTAGTGGCCATGATTAGGATAGGAAGCCAGCAGCTTGTCTATGGTGCCCCCATTTGTCTTGATGATTTTATCGAGCTAGATTTTAAAATTCAGCAGTGTTTTGGCATTAAGGGCGTTGGTGGGTTGGCAGTTTCATGTCTTAATAACCCTGTGGGTGAAAAAGCATCTCCTGTTTTCTGACCTACATTATAGCTTGTTGAGCTTGAAACTGTTGCTCCTTGTTTGTATTATATCTGACCTTTCAAAGAAGTTGTCTGGATCAATGTCGTCCAAATTGTTCCGTATTTTAAAACTTTCGATGTGACCAGCCTTGTCATGTTTGGTTTGCAGTGTTGTTAGCCTTGTGGCCTTCAATCATTCCTGATATGAGAATTAACTTAGTTGGTGGCCATTTATTGGGCAGCTAGTGGATGGGCATAATCAAGGCTAGCAGAGCGAGTCTCCTCCAAAGCCCATATTGACCTATTCCAAATGACCCAACTTGCCTTCCCATTTTGCAAAGTGCTAGTGTTGTGTGCAAATAATAGATTTTTGTACTTCCCTAAAAATATCTGTTGCTCTGATGATCACTGGTGCTCTTTCTATTTAAATTTTACATATTGTATTAACAATTAGGAGTTATTAGAGTGAGTTTACAAAGCAATCCAAACCTTTTGCCATACTTAATACTAATCAATAAGCATTATTAATTTGCATTTTTTTACAATTATTTAGTTCTGTGATGCACTAATTAATGGAGACATCAATTATGTAGAAGACACTGGCTATGAATGATTCTTCCATACACAGTAATTAAAGGTAAATGACATGTTTACCTTTTCATTGACATTATAATCATGAAGGCGACGATCGTCCATGATAGGGTCATCGTTGCAGAGTATGTCAAAACAAAACCCACTCGGGGGTCCATAGCCATTGGGTAGAACTCCCGTGAAGAGCCAAGCTGATTTACCTTTAGAATCCAGTGATGCACAGGAAAAGAACTGCAAGTTAGTAACTAAGATAAAATAAAACCTATTCAAAATGCATAAGTAATTATGTACTTTATATAATGCCACCTTATGCTATGCAATATACTATGCCCATTTCTGCAATGTTATCTCCTCTAATTTACTACAATAATATATAATAATTAATAATAATAGAATTTTTTTATCCAGAACTGTACTAGAAGTTCACTCATGATGAAATAAAGTTCTTTATCACTTAAAGAAGGAATTACCCAAGCAGATCTGATGGGGAGTACAAGCACAGTACAGACAATCGAAGACAACAGAGTAGTAACAAATATCAATAGATGGCCTAGTGCATAGTTGCACAACTTTATTAATGAAGACTGCAGAAAATAAAACATAACCAAAAAATTATTCATTAGAACTAGAATATACAGAGGAGGTACATATATGACAAAAAATGTACAAAAAAAGTAAAAACACTGGTGCAGTGTGGTGAGTCATGGGTTGAAAGCACAGTTTCAGGAACATACCTAAATTTTGGCTTCCCTGCCACACCATTTCCATAGTCTTCTCGGCCCAGCGGGTACTTTTGTCATCATGGTCAAGACGACCAAAGAACAGTCCATCAAATCCCATTTGAGCAAACAAACTAGCCTGCAGTGAGTACATAAACATATACAGTACTGTACAGTAATCCAAATACATTATTTGTGAAAGTGTAAGTTAAATAGGAAATTATTGTAAAGTTGATATACCACATACAGTATAAGTAAAATGAAATACAGTACTGTACATACTGTATTTCTATATGTACAGTACTACATCGCACAGTAATTGGTTTACCAAGGTGTATAAAGCACCTTTGTAAGCCATTTACCCTATTCAGAAAATTATAAAATACATCCATGAATGTTAAATGTCTTTCTCTGACACTTAAGGCTATTTAAATGGTTATGTAAAGCAAATATTTCTAACCTGTTCCCGGGAATGGCCAAATGGATCAATCTGCCAGGCCACCGTAGGCCGAGCCTCCTCACCGAAGGTGGTGTTCAGCTTGCTAAGGGAAACAAGGTAAATTATGATACAGTAATAACAAAGTGAGAAACTTTCCTTATTAAGACTACTCACAGCCCAGTCGATAAAGCTTAGGCCTCACACACGAGGGGTCCATGGTTCAAGACCCATACAGCTCAGGTGAATGGAACAAACTGAGCTTTAACTTTTATCTGCATAAAGCTTTTGTTATGACCTGCTATTAAAGTTTTGGTTTTACCCTGTAATCATTATTTATTGGGCATGTCATTAGGCAGAAAGCTGTATACTAAGGTCTATTATATAAATCCTATGCCTGAAGAGATTACACATGCCACTTATGAATTAATGAATGTTGCTGTTCTGTGTAGCATTAGTTAACCATGTAAGTTAATAAGTTTTATAATCATGGCATTTGCAGTCAGTCAAACAGGATAACAATACCTCAGACAGTCTAAGTCAGACTTATTCCAGTAGGAAAACATTTCCATTTGTTGATGTGTTCACATAAATGCACAAAGTCAAATCATATATAGTCGTCACACGTCACGTGTGCCAGGCCACCACGCATGTACACGTCATGAAGAGTTCATAAAATATTATAGATTTGTATATGCTTACACAATATGTCTATAGAACACATATTATACAGCATCGACAAATCAACACATTTTACAACATGTTTATAACATGTTTTTAATTCATTCTAAAAAAATAAATGTTTAAATGTTAATTCATTGTTCATTTATTGTTCTAATGCTATGTCATCTAAAATAATTAAAAGAACAAAAGTTACATTGATGTGTTAATAATATAGGAGCCCAAAAAGAGAAAACGGCAATTATAGAAGTGTTACGTACGCAAGACCGAGGGTCATTTGGTCAATGATGGCATTGTAGTGAGCTGCTGCCTCATCGTTCATGCACCAACCCCCATTGATGAACTCCAACTGTCCCCGGGCAACAAGCAACTGCAGAACAACCATGCTTTACACCAGTGACAATACAAGCAAAAATATAAAGCTTTGTGTACTGTATTAGTGATTTTATTAATTGTTTTAATATTAGATTAAGTATACATACTTTGTAACAATTAGTCAAACAATGTATCATGTTTTGTATGTAGTACTTTTAAATACAAATTATTATTATTATTTTATTACTATTACTATTATTTTGTATTATTTGTATTATTATTATTATTATTATTATTATTATTATTATTATTATTATTATTATTATTATTATTATTATTATTATTATGTTACATAATTAGTCAGCTGAAGGGAGGTGCAGTACACCAATCCTTTGTTATCTCTACACGTACTTGGCATGAACAGAAGTTGTGTTTATAACTGCTTGCAGTAGCCTATTCTTTATCCAAGATTCCTTGATTTACTCCCATCTGACATACATTCACCTGATATCTTCCTCTCAACCACTTTAATCTCGTTCTCTCCTCCCTCATTTTGGTTATCTTAGTCCTTTACACACCTCGGTTACTCGATCTTCCCTCAGCCTTCACCATAACTTCTTTTTTGACTTCCATACCATATTTCCCCTAACATCCATGCCACATGCTCTCATACATCACCACCATGGAAGACAGAAGAGTAAGGGGAGACATGATCGCCATCTATAAAATTCTCAAGAGGATTGACAGGATAGATTCAGATAAACTATTTAGCACGGGTGGTACGTGAACAACGGGACACAGGTGGAAACTGAGTACCCAAATGACCCACAGGGACGTTAGAAAGAACTTTGTCAGTATCAAGTGTAGTTAACAGATGGAATGCATTAGGTAGTGATGTGGTGGAGGCAGACTCTATACACAGTTTCAAATGTAGATATGATCGAGCCCAGTATAGGCTCAGGAATCTGTACACCAGTTGATTGACAGTTGAGAGACGGGACCACAGAGCCGAAGCTCAACCCCCGCAGGCACAACTAGATGAGTACCATATCTTCAACATCCATGCCACATCCTCTAAAACATACACGCTTCAAAGTCAGCATCACATCATTTTCAACATCCACACCAGATCTTTTCAGACATTCACACCACATCCTCTCCAACATCCACGCCACATCCTTTCCATCATCCACATCACATCCTCTCCAACAGCCACGCCACATCCTTTCCAAATGCTGTCAAACATCAACAACTCATCTTTAATATCCACGTCACATCCCCTAGAGCATACATGCTCCAATGTCCACGTCACATCCCCTAGAGCATACATGCTCCAATGTCCACGTCACATCCCCTAGAGCATACATGCTCCAATGTCCACGTCACATCCCCTAGAGCATACATGATCCAATGTCCACGTCACATCCCCTAGAGCATACATGCTCCAATGTCCACGTCACATCTCCTAGAGCATACATGCTCCAATGTCCACGTCACATCCCCTAGAGCATACATGATCCAATGTCCACGTCACATCCCCTAGAGCATACATGATCCAATGTCCACGTCACATCCCCTAGAGCATACATGCTTCAATGTCCACGTCACATCCCCTAGAGCATACATGCTCCAATGTCCACGTCACATACCCTAGAGCATACATGCTCCAATGTCCACGTCACATCCCCTCCAACATCCACACCAGAGATCTTGCCGGACATCTACACCACATCCTCTCCAATATCCATGCCACACCTCTTCCAACATTCACCCTAGCATCGCCATCATATATTATCAACCTTGGCAACGTCCTGGACTAACATACACCACAACCTCCTCTTCAAAATCTACCCAACCTTATCTCCCAACGTCAATCCTAGCTCCTCAACATCCATCTTCCTCAAACTTCTCCGAAACATTCACCAACAAACCCCACGCTAACATCAACACCTTTCCATATATGCCTCAAGACAGAACAGTCATCACAACCTCAACCTTCTCTTAACTCTCAGCTCCAAAGTAGGAGAGAAGAGAGGAGGAATTATCAGGGGGAAAGCGCAAAGCTATTACGATTATATAGCACTGGGAAGGGGGTCAGGATAAGAATTTGGGATTGGACGGGGGGAAGAAGAGAGAGAGGGAGGAAATAGAGGCACTATTTCTACGATAGTGGAAAACCCCTATGAAATAACTAACGAGGTATTTCAAAAGAGGTATGTTTTGAAATACCTCGTTAGTTATTTCATAGGGGGTTTTCCACTATCGTACTTCCGCACCGTTATTTTTCAATCTCTAACAAACCACTGTTAGACCAGTCCTCAGTTTTGCATACTGAGCTGTCCATTTCCTCTCCAAAATCACCCCAACTCCCTTTTCAAAATCAATCCCAACCTCCTCACCCAAACATCCACGGCAACTTAATTAGTATGCTTATTTTCTCCCCCAGTGTCTTCTTCAATCAACTACCATCTCTATAACGATTTTTTTTAATTTAATATCATCCGGCCCATGCTATTTCTGTTACCTGAAGCCTATTTCTGCATATTTCTTATCGCGTTGTTTACCTTCACTAACTTCTGCATATCAGCTGTTTGGTTGTCCCACCACCTGAAGAAGAAAGCTGACTCCACGTAGATGAACTTTTTCTCAATGTCGTCCTTGAGTGCCTGTATTACGGAGTCCAGCACATACTGCACACCCGCCCTCTGAATGTCATTCTTTGCTGGAAGGAACAGAAATACCCGCCCTCTGAATGTCATTCTTTGCTGGAAGGAACAGAAATACCCGCCCTCTGAATGTCATTCTTTGCTGGAAGGAACAGAAATACCCGCCCTCTGAATGTCATTCTTTGCTGGAAGGAACAGAAATACCCGCCCTCTGAATGTCATTCTTTGCTGGAAGGAACAGAAATACCCGCCCTATGAATGCCATTCTTTGCTGGAAGGAATAGAAATACCCGCCCTCTGATTGTCATTCTTTGCTGGAAGGAACAGAAATACCCGTCCTCTGAATGTTACTTTTTGCTGGAACGAGCAGAAATACCCGCCCTCTGAATATCAATTGCTGCAAGGAACAGAAATTCATTTGTACATTTAGAAAAGGATTTTAAAGCCAACATTTCTCTGCAATGTTTAGGTCAATTTGAGTATAAATCGAACACCGAAACGAAAGATTTTCAAATATAGTATATAGATTGGTTGAAATGTTTTTATGGCAAATTTCTAACAATATATAAATTCACTACACAATGAAATCACATTAATGTGATATATTAATGAATAAATCCAACAGGAGCCTTGATGGGGGGTTCGAACTTATGCGCTGGGTGTTCCCAGGCACGCTCTAGTCGACTGCACCACATGGTAAAAAAAAAAATGCAACCTGAAGTACTACTGTACCCACAAGGGTCCCAAGAGTTCCACTGAAGACTTGCCGGGGTTTCACACAATTCCCCCATGCACTCGGGCTCTGTCAACTAGTAATTCTACCTCCTATCTTTTTTTTTTTTACAATATACAGATTTTTAGAAATGTTTTAATGACATAAAATATAATGTTTTTATGTTTTATGTCATTGAACTTTATGATATATTGAAAATACAATTAATCTGTCCCACGGAACTCTATACTTACAGCCATAGTAATACTGATCAACTGTTTTGAGCCAGCCCACATCATCATGCGTGTGACAGACAAGGTGCACATTAAGAAAGCCTGTCATTCCAGGATTGCATGTCTGAAAACGAAAGAAACAAGGTCGGTTAACAGGATGACACATCTCTGTGATATTGATGATGGATGCCACTTTCCCCGCGTTCTGTTTATTCGAGCCTATTGCTTGTGAGGGGGGTGGGGAGCCGGGGGGGGTTTCGCATTAAATGTTTGTGACCGCTGACACGTGATGTAAATGTTATACAAGACGTCAGCAATAAGCGTAACCGGATTAGCAGTAGGAGGTCATGTCCTAGCCAAAGTACACAGGATTCTCACCTGACGCACACTCACACACATACACAGACACATACTCACACCTTACGCCACACCCAGCATTTCTGTAAACTAATTTGACCGTCTATCCTGGGAAGGCTCTCTCATAGACGTTCGGGTGACTGGACCTCCTTTTTTGTTCCCGCTCACTTTCCCTTTAGGCGCAAGTGTTATTGCTTTAAGCAAACTCGGTATTTTTCAATGAAGAAACTGTATTTTCAGGATTTATTGGACACCCCATATCTATCCTGTGAGCGGAAGTTTATTGTGCACCCCATACTCATCAAGTGAGCAGTAGAGCATTGTGCACCCCATACTCACCCTGTGAGCAGTAGTGCATTGTGCACGCCATACTCATCCTGTGAGCGGTAGTTCATTGTGCACCCCATACTCGTCATGTGAGCGGTAGTGCATCCCATACTCATCTTGTGAGCGGTAGTGCATCCCATACTCATCTTGCGAGCGGTAGTGCATCCCATACTCATCTTGTGAGCGGTAGTGCATCGTGCATCGCATACTCATCGTGTGAGCGTTAGTTCTTTGGAAGACTAATTATACAAGTAGTCTAGGGGTTTTCTGCAGTGTGGCTTAGCAACCTAATTTGCAAGCGTATATGAGGTTGTTGCCTCCGGCATGCGTCATGTGTGAAGAAATGGCCCGGGATTATGTAACCAAACCCATCATTTTTTAATGTGTCTGTGTGATCAATACTTTGATAGAACTTTGGTAGTGTGGCCAGAACTTTGGTAGAAAAGCTTGTCAGTTTATCCAGGTAAGTTTCGCAATTTTCACAGCTGCCTCGCGTTGGACTTTCTCCAGTGATTATAGCTTTACAGATGCTTTATCTCAGAGCTTCAAATCAATGCAACAGTGCGAGGCTGAACAAGGTATTTACGTATAACTATGGTTGTTTTTCTTTCCTACATTAAAAGGTACCTTTGATGGCTTATATAGTTATGTAGGATTTGTCCATATATGTTGTACTTGTTGGGTTATTTTGCTAAGGTTCCTTTCTTATCAGGAATAATAAGAAAATATTTTTAATGAAATAACTGTGATCTATATTGCTCGATCCTTTATGAATGACGTGGCATTTTCCTTTATTAAATTACTTACATATTAACGTTTGTAAATCAGTGATGATGTATGTATAGTTCATATTACAATTAATATCTACTTCCGGTTTAATTGTTCCGTAAATAAAAAATGCAAATGGACAAAATCCTTATGAATAATGTAGGGTACTTTGACAAGGCGCCTTTTTTATTAACAAGCTTAGGTATACACAGCAATGTGCTGCTACCCTATTATATATGAAAGATTACAGTGTAAATAAAAAAGGGGCCGTCGACTGGACAAGAATTTAGGTAAATTCAGGAATTGTCCACGAAACTAATATATCTATTATGTGTCTATTAATCTTGTTTAAATTACCAATCAAGCTGTCAATGTAATCAATCAGAGCTTTAATATACCAATGTGCTTTAATATACTTATTAATCTCTCTCATCTCATTTTTTTCTTGCAATGTATCTGTTATCATTTTATTAATTCTGCTAGAATTTACCTACTTAAAATTATCTGTTAGATTAAGGACCTGCCCGAAACGCTGCGAGTACTAGTGGCTTTACAAGATTGTAAATACTATGCTATGTATTCTCACAAACCCAATGTACCTTGTGTATACAAAAATAAATAAATAAATAAATAAATAAATAAATAAATAAATAAATAAATAAATAAATAAATAAATAAATAAATAAATAAATAAATATAGGATACACATATGCTAATTCCAAATTTGCATGATAGCATGTATGAGCGAATGATTGAGCGTGTGCGTGTGGGTGGGATTTCTTACCAAACAAAGAGTTTGCGTGCATGTGCCAATATGCAGTGCATGTGCCAATATGCACGTAGGGGCTACATACTATAAACCGGTTGATGTGCTTGGACGTACCATGGTTGGTCGCCCTCCACTTAATAACAAATGAATACACGTGTAAACGGAAACGTATATTAATATTTTAGTTAAGAACAATATTTATAATTATTTGACGATGATTCTGGTTGGACTAAAATATTTTGTTCATGATTCTCGGCGTTGCTGGGGGTCTGTCTGTCTCCCTTCTCTCTACCTATCTCTATATATATTTCGCTCTATATCTCTATCTACCTCTTTTACTATATATCTATCTCTTTACCTATATCTCTATCTAGCTATATCTCTATCTCTCCCTCAAGAAACACTGCAACAGATGTATGAAATTGAAATTGAAATAAGTTTATTGAGGTAAAATACACACAAAGGGATGAGGTAGCTCAAGCTATTCTCACCCCGTTCAGTACAACGTGTTAATACATACATAGACACACATCACAAACAATAAACGTATTACCGAACATTCTGAGACACAAATGTATGGTTTCAGATGCTTTGCTTTGCTTTCTCTTCTCTTCCGTTTTCATTATTTAGCTTTACGAGTAACAACTCCAAGTTAATCACCCGCCATATTTCACACACTTGACTTCATGAAGCCGCCATAAAAGTAGCCTAGGGCTGTTTATAATTGCTGATATTTCTTAAAGCAATTAACTTGGGTCAACTTCGACCAGCCCATGTCCGTCCCGTACCATTCATCCAGTTGATTGACAGTTGAGGCGGGACCAAAAAGCCAAACCTCAACCCCAGCAAACACAACTAGGTGAGTACCTTGCCAATTTGGGGTAGGCTAGCCTAAGCGTCTGGCCTCCAATTTTCGACAAACAAAGCATTGAACTTATGCCTATCCCTTACAAGCAAGTGTCATCTTTAAAAATTTATTTTCAACTTAACGATAATCTACATTTATATTGCAACGATTATTATTATTACTATTACAATTACTATAATTATTATTATTACAAATTCTACTCACCGGATTGGCAATGACTTGAGTAAGTAAGGCGAAGAAAACCAGGCAGCCAGCGGCCCACATCGCGGTCTTGCCCCTGTTCTTGGTATCTCCAAGACTCATCTCCATCTTCCTTGACCTCCTCCTTAACCACGTGTTTCCTCACTTGCACTGAAGGTGGAAATAGTGGACGCGAGGCGAGACAACTTCACACACCGACCATCCGTCGCCGCCTGCTGCTGCCACGTGAGTAAGGCTTCCTGACTGCCGCTCACCCATCTATGTATTGTTGACTCACTCACTGACTATTGTTGCTTGCTTGCTTGCCTGTGAATTGCGCATTATGGTCGAGTAAACGTAGATAATCTTTAATATATAACAGCAATGCGTGATCTTAGTCTGTACGGAAGATGCATGAAAGTAGTATGGCAAAAATGTTCTATTTAACTTAGAAATAATAGCATTATGTGAGGGAGGTGGTAACCGCGAGTGTCCGCGAGTGAGGGGGGCGTGTACTGGGCGGAGCGCTGCTGCCTCCCCCTTCCTTACCCTTAATCATTAAACCTGTGGCCCATCCTCCGTCCTGTTCTGAACACAGGCGGCGGCGTGTTTGAACATCTCTCATGTGGTATTGTGTCACCAAGTGGACAAAAGGAAACTGATATGGCTGGCTCTTCATGTTATCGCTGTCTTATCAATCGCCATGGGAGTCACAAAGACTGACACCACTATTCTTATTTAGTTCATTCATTTTTTTTTTAAGTTTAATTATGATTTATGGAATTTGTAACCATCCTGCATGCGGTGGGTTCTGAACCCAAATTAATGTTTTTTTTAACTTAGCAACTTACATTTGTGGTGAACTAGATACATTCACTCGTCATTTGGCATTAATGCACCCAAGTTACTCTTCTGCAGTGTAACCTAACAGTGACTATACAGTAGAGTGAGGGCATTCAAAATGATCTGCTGCCAGAAGTCTCGGCCAAATATCCCCAGTTTGCTAATTGTAGGTACTGATCAAGTGACTGTAACCTATCCACCGCTGCTCACTGGATGGGGGGCGGTGTGCAGAACAAACATATCAATTATGACACTGGCTCTCCACATATGTCAATTGCTTAATTTAGAAACTGTGCTTGTAGTCAGTCTCGAGCCCATTGTTGATGGGACGATGCGCATTGAATTTTGTAACTAACTCATCAAGATTGTAACTTGCTTAGCTAAATGAATTGTGGGGCCCAGTCCTTGAGCCCATTATGTGCCTCTGTAACCCTTTCCACTACTACCCACAGAATGGGTATGGGGTGCATAATAAATTAACTAAAGCTGTTTTTGACACGCCTACGAGTATTTTTTTTGGGGTAGCTGTTGCTTTATAATTACATTTTCTTGATGCTCGAATTCTTCGTCGAATCTGACTTTACAATTTTGGCTGGAGGTGGCTTCCACAACTTCTTTCATTATATTCCATTTAATTGTTGGACATCCGTACATGGTATGAGCATTTACATTTCTTCAACTCATTTGTGTTTCTAGCTTCCACTTCTATTATTATTGTTGCCACTAGGTTGAGCATATGATATGCTGAACTCTGTAAATATTTTGTGAATACTGGAAAACTTGATATACTGGACCTGTACGGAGGTTCCAGGCTCTTAGGGACCAAGTGAATGAAATGTTATAGTCCGCACTGGTGATGTAAGATATATTACTCTGAAATATTAAAAGCATTTATCAATTTGACAGAAGTAATTGCCCTAATTTCATATTGTCTCAGTTTAATTATTTATTCAAAGTTTTCAACAAATGTGGTGTTAATCTTCAAAATACATTCACATTAAGGGGTCCTACCTCGTTTTCTATCAATACAAGTGTTGTTCTTCCATTGTTGACCTTTGGCTCTTAGCCTACAGCTTGCCTTAAGATGTCAAGTGTACTGATAATAGATAACACGGCCCGGAGGGTGTACACTTAGTACTGCTGGGGCAACCACAGAGTTGATTACTGTCTTGTTGTGAGGCATTCTGATGCCATTCTCACGCAACAGGTGCCTTCAATTATTTCAGCAGTTTTGGTAAGTAGGCCTAGACACCATTAATATATGTAGCATGGTCCAGATAGTGTGATACCGTTTTTATAATCTCATAATGTGACGGTCGAGTGGGGCCCAGTGATTTAACGCTATACTGTATTTTATTGTAATAAATATGTTCAACTTATCATAAAGTTAGATTTTGGGTTAGGCTGCTTCAGTGTTTTGTATGCCATTTTGAATGTCGATAGTACAGAACATGACTTTATTGGGTCTCTTAGTGCAGTTAGCTTCATTTTCAACTCGCAACAGCGATTCTGGGTTCGATTGCTGAATGGAACAAAAATGGTTGAGCACGTTTCCTTTCACCTAATGCCCGGCAGTTAATAGGTACCCGGGAGTTAGACAACTATTGTGGGGTGGCACTGGAGCCCCGAATGGCTTATGACACTCACATACCCCCTCCATGTGTCATCTTGTAAAGTTGGGTGAGGCTAGCCATAAATGTCTGACTTACTAATTTTGGACAGCCTAACGAACAGACATTCTATTGTATAGATATAGATTTCATATCTGTTGTTTGTGGGCAGAGGATGTGGCTGGTGGGCGGAGGTGTGGTGTGGGCTGTGCGGACGACGCTGCAGGTGGTACACTGGGTGTGGGACACCTGGGTCACCCTGGTCTTCACACTGATAATGGGCTGGCGGAGGAAGAGTCACCTCCCTCCCGTCTTCAACCCAATTCTTCTTCTCTCCGCCTCTGAACTGGCGGATAAAATAAGAGAAAGAAAGGTATTTACTAGCAAATACATTTGCATTATGTGGCAACTCAATAATTGACTATATGTAAGAATGCATCCTACCATGTTTTTAGTTACATGAATTATATTCAGGTATAAATGTTTGTATACAGAGCATTGCAAAGTACAATATAATATATAGTAAGTAATTATCAAAAGAAGGCACCAAACCGAGAAGGCTATGTAGCACAATATAATATATAGCCATCTTTAATTTTAGCAAATAGTGTTTGAAAAACTCAAGGAATCAAAACCCTTTTAAGTGGTAATTTTTTTTCATCATAGCCCCTAGGTCCCTGTCACCCTGCCTATAATGTGAAGACCAGTTTCAGGCAATGTATATATAATTCCATGTTCGGGTTAAGACTTGATATTTGTCAGGTCAGCAGCGTAGAGGTGGTGAGGTCTTACGTGACGAGGATCAGTAACGTCAACCCCATCCTCAACGCCATAGCCCAGGAGAACTTCCAGTCTGCCCTCCTCCAAGCCAGGATGGTCGACGAACGCCTCGACCAGGTACTGTCATAATTGCACCAATTTGGAAGTAATGCCACTCTGTGAACTCTTATTACAATAGTTGATAAAATGTTCTGGTCATAAAATTGATTGCCTGATTTTTTATATATTATTCTTTCTTGTGGTTATTATTAACTGATTTGTTACATTTCCCCCAGGGTCTTCACGATGGAAGTCTGACGAAGGAGTGGCTGAAGAAGAACCAGCCATTTTTAGGTGTTCCCTTCACGGTCAAGGAGACTATTGCTGTGGCCGGTAAACAATGTTCCTGCTTTAATAGCTTATAATTATGAGCACATATTCGTGTATGTATTTACTATAAGAATGCACATTTACACTGCTTAAACTCTCAGTAGAATAGGCAATTCAAACAAATTAAGCAAAACATTTGAGTTATACACTATTTACCCATTATGTGCCTTTATATTCTTTTCCACCATCACTCACAGGATGGGTATGGGGTACACCACCATTCACAAAATCTCTATGAGGTACTTTACCGCTCACAAGACAGGTATGAGGTATATTACCGCTCACAGGATAAGCATGAGGTATACTACCGTTCATAGGATAGGTATGAGGTACACTACCGCTCACAGGATAAGTATGAGGTACACTGCTCACAGGATAAGTATGAGGTACACTGCTCACAGGATAAGTATGAGGTACATTGCTCACAGGATGGGTATAGGGGTGCATAATAAATGAACTAATCTAAAGCCTGACATACACAGGGTGCTGTTTCGGCCATAAGAATTTATAGAGTGGAGTATGAGCATGTGTTTTGCACTAATAGGCATGTAAATACGAGGACATAAAAGTAATTCTAAAAAAAAAGTGAACTACCATATATTAATTAAAATCAGAATGATAGGTCTTTAGATTCTGTGGTAATGGTGGTAAGTATTGGTCTTAAATGAAAATTAGATACTCTACCTACCCAGAGTAGAGAAAGTCAGTAAATGTATATGAGGCTAACATTGCAGGGTTACCACACACGGGCGGACTTATGGCGCGCGACTACGTTATCGCTTTCCGGGACGCTGAGGTCGTCACCAGGATGAAGAAAGCAGGTACATGGAGGTTCTTTTTGTTATTATTAACATGCTATTATTGTTAATAATTATTATTATTAACATACTTAGGTACACATAGCAGTGTGCTGCTACCCTAGTCTATATGCAGGGTTACAGAGCATATGGGTTTATGGTTTAGCAGTAGGTGAATAAACACCAATGTTTGCCCCCACTATACCTATAATGTTTTATCTAAATAATTCTAAGTTTTGCTCGAAACGCTATGCTTTTGTGCAACGTTTGAGACAAACGTTTCACATTTGTTTATGTATCCCTCCTGTACGTACCTGCAATTGTCCCCGTCATCTTATGTTTTTTGTACGCACATTCTTATCAATGCAAGTATTTTTATTATTATAAAGGTGGTAGGGGGACCTGTAATCATACATACCAACTCTTCCTTACATGCATACACGCTCGTGCTCTCTGTTGAAAAGTGAATATACAACAACGAATGAAATGGAACTCAGCATCTTTATGTAAAACAAAGTAAACAAGAATTGTATTATTACACAACAAATTTTGCTATTCTAGAATACGATCAAGAGGTAGGTTCTAATAACAAATTCGTAAAGCTAAGATAACACTTTAATCACTGAATCAGAGGCATTCACCGTACCTTGGAGCTAATTATCTCTCAAGGTTTGTAATGACAGAATACGGTTATCTCTGTGTTAGTCGCTATCATTTTCACCACTATCACTGTGACGTGGGAAGATATCATCTGTAGCGGAACGAAGTATAATTTGTGAGTATATTCACTGAAAGACATTCAGAGCAACACCAATCACAAAACTGTGATAAATTCCAACAGCTAAGGAATCATTTTCAGAATGACACTGTATCAGTGACAGATGAGAGTGTATCAATGACATGGCAATGTATCAATCACATGACAAATCAGTGACAGATGATACTGTATGAGCCAGATGACACTGTATCAGTAACAGATTAATATATTTGTCACTGCACAACAACCTACCACTCACAGGATGAGTATGGTGAGTCACTAAACTACCATTCACAGGATGAGCTTGGTGTGCTCATCACCGCTCACAGGATAAGTATGGGGTGCTTATAATAGCTGCCACTAGCAACTTCAGTAATAAACAAAATCAGTCGGTTCGAGTGTAAAAATAAATTTCAATAAATTATCATAAACGAAATTTGAATCGTAAACAGAACTCCACAGAACTAATAAATAACACATCAAATTACACGGAAATAAGAAATTCTTTGCGCTCAATAAACTTAAATTAATCCACTGTATATCTTTACGTATACGGTGGATTATTGTCACGAATATCTTCTTGCAAAGGTAATTGTAACATAATATACAAAACTGTTTTTCAGGGGCCATCTTGTTGGCAAACACGAACATTTCAGAACTGGGTATGTGGTGGGAGTGCGACAACCGTGTGTACGGCAGGACCAATAACCCCTACGACACCAGGCGAACACCAGGCGGCTCTTCCGGCGGTGAGGTGAACTCATTCACCTTTATATATAAGCAAATAAATATTAAGTTAAGGGGCTCCGCTCCTGTGCCAGGTAAGTCCACTACGGGCTCACCATAGCCCGTGCTACTTGAACTTTTTGTTAGTAGCGAATCTTAAACAACAACAACAATAAGTTAAACAACCTACCATTACATTATGTTATCATAATATTATCCGACTCACCCTTATGTTATCGGGGCTGACGCCTTCCCTGTCCATGAGGGTGGGAAGTTGTGTAATGATAATGTATGTAATCACAATGGCGTGATATATGGCTGCCGACAGGCGAGCAGTTTATATATACAGTACATGTTAGGCTTCTCCCCCGAATCAACCTACCCCTGGCTTTGCGCCCTTGTGAGGTCTGGAGACGCCAGTGCGCAAGTCCATAGTCTCCCGAGACTGATGGATGCTTACTACTACTACTACTACATGTTAGGCTTATATTGGATTCCCCCCTTTCCCCAAAGGGTCGAATTATTGACCCTCCCCAGGTTGCAACCCCACAAGCTGATTAACTCCTATTTACTGCTAGGTGGACAGGGGCCTTAATTAGGTAATAAGACACGCCCAACCATTTCTGTCCCGACTGGGATTCGAACCCAAAATTGTCAATTGTAAGTCGATAACAACCCCGCAGCCCATCCTCATAAGCACAGGCCAAAATCCATTCCATGCACCTGCTAAACCCCCTGTTTATGAATGAAAAACGGTTTACAGAGGACTCGCAGCTGATGACGTTTGAGCGCTCGAACAAGTGATTCACTTACGACTTTTGTTCAAACAACAACGCTGCAAATGCTTCACCCACGTATGCAGGCGATGAGTCACAATAACGTGGCTAAAGTATGTTGACCAGACCACACACTAGAAGGTGAAGGGACGACGACGTTTCGGTCCGTCCTGGACCATTCTTAAATCGATTGTGTGGTCTGGCTTCACCCACATACTACAAATACAATCGGCAACAGAATCTAAACACCTAACCTAACCAATACCTAAATATGCTAATACCGTATATAACAATATTAATTTATATTTGAGAAAAATCTGGTTTTGAATGAACAGCATGTTAAAATTGAAGAATGCATCTTTGGGGTCGACCGCTGGATGGAATGGACTTGGTCTAATGATGGATTGTACAGACCGGAACCTGATGATTAATAAAGATTAAGCCACCCAAGAGGTGGCACGGGCATGAATAGCCCGTAATACCGGAACCTGACACAATGAATTATTATATCAATGAGAAAATCATTTGGTGCAATGAGGTGACTTGAACCAGAGTTCTAGTGATGGCAGGTGTCTGAGAATCACTAGAACGCCGGTTCAGGTTACCTCATTGCCACAAATTATTTTCTCAATGTATGTATTAGTATTAATTTAAGATAATAATGAGAATGTTGCTTACAGTGCGCACTGATGTGTGCGTGTGGCACCCCGCTGAGTCTGGGCACGGACACCGGCGGGTCTATCCGCACCCCGGCCTTCTTCTGTGGTCTCTTCGGCCACAAGCCTACTACTGGTGAGTCTTACGTCACTCTGACGCATATTACTCTACTTTTTCAAAGCCATAACTTAGAAAGGCCTTTTTTTTATATATTAGCCTTAAATAGCTAATACAACAACATAATCAGGGGAAAGCGCCAAACCATTCCGACTATATAGCACTGGGAAGGGGTCAGGATAAGGATTTGGGATGGGACGGGGGGAAGGAATGGTGCCCAACCACTTGGATGGTCGGGGATTGAACGCCGACCTGCATGAAGCGAGACCGTCGCTCTACTGTTCAGCCCAAGTGGTTGGGCTTAAATAGCCAATAGCATGCAATAATTAGATTGTTAGTTGGACCAGTTGAAGAATTTTTCATGTTGCTCAACATTCTCTATAGACACAGTCGAAACATGACAATATTTAAATGGAAAAAATTCAAAGATACATTTTTAATTAGGAAAAATACTCTTATATATGTTTAGAAAAAATCCTACTTATTATTTCCATCCCCCCTGAACTACTAATCTAGGTTTGGTGTCTCTCCGTGGCTGCAAAATTCATTTTGATAGTGAATACAGCGAGATTCAGTGCGCTGGTCCCATCACTAGACATGCTCAAGACTTGGCTCCCATCCTGACCATTCTTGTTGGAGACAAAGTTAGCAAACTTCGTCTTGGAAAACATGTAAGTGTAAAAGTATCCAGTTAAGTTTGAGGAATTTATATTTTTATAAATCAGTTATTTAATTGGAGGTTAATACAAATGATAGTTTGGCATGTATTCACAGGGCATTTGGCTGTTCACAGGGTGTTTGACCTGTATCATATTATAATATGTACATTATATTATACATACTGTATATAATGTATAAAAGGATCGGGGAGTAGGTGGTAAAAAAATTTGAAAAGTTATTTAAGTAACACCAATATATAGCTACGTGAAATTGAGAATAAATAAATCAAATTACTGTAATTAATACAGGGTAACTACCACTGTAAACAAGCTTTACTATCCCTCCCCACACACTGTAACCACTTGTACTTAACCAACAGGTCAACCCTGGAACCCTGCAATTTTTCACCATGGAAAATGATGGGGATGCAATTTTGACAACAAGAATGAGCTATGCCCTAGTCGCTGTACAGAGGGCTGTTGCCCAACACTTCCGGCATACATATGATTGCACTGTGCGTAAGGTAAGGCCTTATTAAACTGAAATATTATATGTAATATATTGTTTTCTACTGTTCTACATTAACTTAGAGGTTGTATGTGGTCATTCTTGAGCCCATTGTTGTTATAATTAAATTGTGTAACTAGCTTATCAAGACTGTAATGTACTTTTCTAAATGAATTTTGGAATTCAGTTACTAAGCTCATTATGTACCTCTGTAACCTTTTCCACTACCGCCCATGGGATGGGTAAGGGGTCCACTACCGCTCACAAGATGGGTATGGGTTCATTACTGCCCACAGGATGCGTATGGAGTTCACTGCTACCAACAAGATGGATATAGGGTCCACTATCACCCACAATTTGAGTATGGGGTCTACCACTGTCCACAGGATGGTTTATGTGGTGCATAATAAAATATACAGTTTTGTAGTTGATTTGATTTCCCAAGGTTGCTGAATCTTAATGCCCTTCTGTATACAGCATTACGTAATGTGTGATTCCCGGTGGACTGATACTTCTTCCCGAGGTTGCATTTTGTTGCTAGAGCTTTTTTTTTATTGCCTTGCATTGTTGTGTCTAGTCTGTAGTGTAAGTCGTGAAGCCATCATCCTTTTCTGGTATTAAAGTTGTCTTGATTCTAGGATGCCTTTTAATTGTTGCTCTGAACTGAACTGTTGTCAAACCACTTATCTTTTAGAAGAAGGTCTCCATGTTTGGATACAAATAGCCCAAATGTGGCACACGGGGGATTTATACAGTTGAATAATCTTTTATTTTTTCAAGTCAATGCTTTGTTTAATTACCGTATTCATTATTTTCTGCTGGCTTTTTATATTGGAGCTCCTATATCTTGCAGAGCAGCTTTCAATACCTGTTGGATCATAACTTCCAAGTGCTTTTCTTTATCAATCAAATATCGTGGTATTGATATGACAGGTTTATTATGTTCTACATGTAAGATACTGCATTTATCATTATTGAAAATAAATGTCTTTCCTCTGACTATTTGTGGAGTTTGTGTATCTTTTTCAGTTCCCAAATACATCACCTGACCTTGGACGATATATTTAGGCTAGAGCTTACTGGTGGTTGAGCAGACACAGCACCGCTCCTGTGCCAGGTAGGTCCACTATGGGCTCACCATAGCCCGTGCTGCTTGGAACTTGTTCCGAGTAGCTGAATCTATAACAACAACAACTGCTGGTTGAGTAACTGATATTTTAATATTAATTTAATGATCTTATAAAAGAAAATTACTTATGTATCACTCATTTCAAGGTGATCATCCCTGGAATGCGACGCTCTTACCAATTGTGGAAAGAGAAACTCCATGAAGAGCAAAAAGATTGGACTCCAATGTTTAAACAACTAGCAGACAATAAGGTTAGATTTATTACAATGTGTATAAGGCTACCGAGATAAACATACAATACTTTGTCGATCAACTGGGCAAGCTATTTAGATGTTATATACAAAATGAGGTTGAGTTAGCCTTGGATAGGATGTTTGCACTCGTTTCTTATAATAGAAAAGCCCACATTTTTCTAGGAAATCTTTAATTTATACACAGACGACGAGTCACAATAATGTGGCTGAAGATATGATAACCAAACCACAGCAGAAGAGGAGACAACAACGTTTCGGTCCGTCATGAACCATTATCATGTCAATTGTCCTTGATAATGGTCTAGGACAGACCAAAATTTTGTCTCCTCATCTTCTAGTGTAGTTTGGTTATCCTTTCATTTATGTTATCTGTATGTTTCAATCCTCACTAGCCATGTAATAATAAAAAAAACGATGCCTGTGTCTTATAGTAAAATAATGTACATCCACAATTTCACAACATAAAACACAAACATCTAGAGATTGAATACCAACAACTTTGAAAGTCGACAGTTGTCAATATCCTCATTCTTCGATAGAGAGCACAGCAATGAATGACACTCATTCTGGGTGGGTGAGATGAGGGTGGCTTAATCATATCTTTGACTTGTCACCTGATGCACTCCCTAACTGTGCTGTCAGTAGTCCAGAATTTAGGTAGCAAGGCAAAAATAGCTTAGTGTGGTCACCAATTCTTGGGTATGGTAAAGTAGAAAAAAACCTTGAGGGGCTACCCCACAAGCGACTCTACCATGGCATCAGGTGCCTTGCCATTGGGAAGGCTGTCTATATTAAATAAATTTCAGCTCTCACCTCCATTAATTTTATTGTATTATAAAATTTCAGTGCTAAAAATACTTATGCAAATTCATAAATAAAGAATATCAGTACTGTGTATTAATGTTTGAATACTGGCAGTTTAGATCATATTTTATACTGATGTTTATTATTATTCTCAGGGCGAAATCAACGTGTATACAGAAATAACACGAGCCATACTGGGCCGTCCACTTCACACTGTACCCTTACTAGCTCAGGCGCTCCTTGACAAATTGGTTGGAGAAATCAAATTTCTCAAGGACCAAACAAAGGTACTGCTTGGCAAGGAAACCACTGCTGCTCCCATGCCAAAAGTTCAGTTGGACACTCAATGGAAAATTCTGCAAATGAGAGTGCAAGTAAGCTAAGTACTGTATTACATACATTCAGTTTATGAAAAGGGTAAAAATAATTACAGTAAAGAAGACCTTTTCTCTTCACATTAGATTTCTATATCATGTCACATGTCTATCATATATGTTAGCTTGGAAAATTGATCAAATGTAGTGCAAAGCATATGCAAATTTCTGCATGAAATCTCTCAAGACTAGCTAAATTTCATTGCCAAATCATAGTTAAATGAACCTAAAGTCATGTCCAGGAGGCACACTTGAGTATTGTGCAATAATGATGATGATGATGATAGGCATCCATCAGTCCTACTGTTGTGCAGTATTGTGCTCTTAACACTCGGACAGTCAAATATGGCAAGCAGCAACCTGATCTTCAAACCATTTTTTTACAAATTTAGTAACTCTCTCTTCAAATACTTAACCATTCTATTTGCATTTACAAGGTCAAATATTTTAAAATATGAGTATAATGTGGGGAAAAGCCTACAGCCACCATACTGGATATGAGGGGACCAATCTAGAGATCGCCTCGAGTGACCACCCCACATCTCCCAACGTATTATTGTTATTGTGATTTCCTAGTCCATGACAACATTGTGATGGTGTACATAAGCTCATAATGGATCTGTAATTTACCAAAACAATTATACAAAAATGTCAAGGGAACAAACGTGAGAAAAGAATAGTGTGCCAATCAGGCCTCTTATTCTTCAAAGTTTATATACATTAAGTTTATATACAAAGTCAAATGTTTTGCAGGAAGATTCTACCATGAACACTAACCCCCTTTCCCCCTCTCACATAACAAGTAAGGTTTATTTAGATTCTGTTTAACCAAAAATGGGTAAGTAAAGGGATGTAGTGTACTTGGTGAAAATTATGAAATGATCAGCTTGAATATTTAAACATTACGGATAACTAGTTTATCACTTTAGTTCCTCACTGAAGTGAGGAACAATTGAAAAAAAAATAGTGCCTGAAGGTCACACAGCATTCGGTTTTACTTTTATACAAAGATAATTACAAATTCAGTCTGCCCCTGATTTTTTCAATGGACGTGATTAAGTCACTAATTTTGCTCCCCGTCACATTTACAAACCTCCAAACTCTACTCCAGTTTTATGTTAATTTCAAATTCTGTTTAATTTTTTTTGGCAAACTCTGAATTAGTAATATTAATGCCAGTTGTGTGCCCTCATCTTCCTTATGCACATTGTAGACATTTCAGAGAGAGGCAGCAGTGTCTACTTTCTCAAAATATTCTAGGTTTTCAGTAAATTTTAATTCCAACATTCATGAAGATTGTTTGGGGTGCAGCAGGAGTTGCATTATTTTTGAGATGTGCCATGATGCAAAAAGTTTATAAAATGTATGTAAAATAAAAGATCATTTTTAAGAAGTCAGTAATTCACACTGTGGTGTTTGGGCATTAAACCATACACCAAATTGTGCATATGTGAATCTGTCCTCGTACTTTTCAAATTTTGGAGTTAAAAGTTCAGCAAGTCTTAGTAAATACATATGGCATCAGCTCAGTAATTTGGATGCCAGCAACCCAAATCTCTTAGTACTCTAATTTGAATGAATTCACATTCAAGTTTTTAACCCTTAATTCAAAAAAAAATTCGGGTTGCCAAGATTTCTACCAAACGAAAGCGAGAACTTAATTTTGTAATTTTTTAACATTCTCAGTAACAAATTTGGTTAACTTGAATGTATAGTTAACTCAAACAGGGACAAGCCCCATATAATTCGGATTATCGAACACTAAACAGTACAGTATTTGTGTTGCCTGAATTTGCAAGTTGAAAGTGTACTTTATTTTTTCAGTTTAATGACCAAATAATATTTTCATCATTTTCATTCAGCGGCTGCTTGGAGACAATGGAGTTCTCCTATATCCAAGTCACCCTACATTGGTACCCTATCACAGCGAGTCATTCTTTCGCCCCTTCAATTTTACCTACACAGCCATCTTCAATGCATTGGGATTTCCTGTAACTCAAGTGCCTCTTGGACTGTCCCCTGATGGTCTTCCACTTGGTATACAGGTAAGAAATGCTTGGAAAGTTTTAAAATATAAATTATATACTTTTTTTTTATATATTTTAGGACATTTATACAAAAATTTCCCATTCAAAATATATTGTACCTGGTAAAATTCACAAGCTCTTTGTTCCTAGGTAATATAGTTGCCACTTGCCAACTCCCTCGAAAAAATTCCTTGACAATATAAAATCTTGCCAAGGATTATTTTGAACCTAAGAACAAATATCCATCTACCAACTATACTGACCACCATTAAGTGGCAGCATTACTGTGAAAACAGGTTGCAGGAGGGAGCAACCCTTACTTTGTTCTTGTGGAACAAAAATTGACACCGACTGCGAGTGTCAATGTCAACAATGGCTCTCTTCACTGAAGCAGTTTGGGTTTCCTTGGCTGGTCACTCTTCTTGAGCCAGACCTGGGGTACTGTCAGTGCTTTAGTGGACTTGGTTGCCTTGTCAAAGCTTTGCAATGAGTTGACAATCCATTTGCATTTTTTCACCAATTCATAAGTTTAAGTGCACTGTCTTGTTTTGGTTGCTGCATGGTGAAATTATTGCTGTAATTACTATGCTTCAGACAGCCTTACACAACTAATGTTCTTTGGAACACAACCTGCCCAGTGGCTTACAACATGGTCCACAATTACTGCTAGATTAACAGTAGTAGTCAAAAATAAGTTCAGTCGACCCGCCCTGTTAACCTGAACCCAGCCAAAACTCACTTGAGGCACAGGGCAGGGTGTGCTACCACTGTGTCACAGAAACTTACAAGGCAGTGGCTCATTGTGGGCTACGGTCGGCAGAGCGACTGAGCACACACAAGGAAGACTATCGAGTCTGATCCACTGCTTGAGAAATATCAAGAGGGTCTACTGTTCTGCCTCCTCTTGCCTTGGTCAGTGATCCACATCTTACAAGTGCTAGTCTTGCCTGGCTCCCCAGCCTCCAGCACTGGTTAAGTGCTCCTAAATGCCTTCAGCTTTTGGCAACAGACACAGTAGCTGCATTGGGGATAACAGTTTTAGGGATAGCCATCCACGAAACTAAACTGGGAACGTGAGCACCTTCACCGAGAGTTGGGGCCCATTGCCACTTTCTTGTTGGAGCCCATTGCCACTTTCTTGTTGGAGCATCAGATCCCTGTCTCCTCCTGACTGGCAGCCATTTATTTTTTCTCACTCAAGATGTGGGTTGTCATTTAGCCACTCATGTCTTAGATTATTATATGAAAATAATTGGAAAATATATTAAAAAAAAAAATGGGCATTAAATATTTTATTTTATTTTATTTTAGGAACATAGTAAAGCATTGCATGTGAAGTCCTCAGTTTACGGTTAAATAAAGCAAGTAAATCAAACTGAAAATAAGACGTACAGTACACTGGTATTTCATTTAGTTAGTTTTGTTCAGTACAATACATTGTAATATACCAGCTCCTACCAGGAGCCATTAGCAAACAGGCTATCACAGGAAATGTTAATATAAGTACTGTATAACAATGGCGAATGTTATAAAAAGTCACAGACTTGCCATCCTTAAAGATTATTCTTTAAGACATACAGTTTACGTTAATCTATATTCTTTAAATCTCTCAAATCTTAGCCTAACGATATTAAAGTATAAAGACCTCTATCTTTAACTTCATTTACTTGCAGTAAGGCTTTGATTAAAATTTATTGAAACTTATAATTTTGCTATGTGAATTAATTTTCAAAGCTGTTAATATAGCTAATATTATGTGCTTGCAGGTTGTGGGAGGTATGTACCAAGACCATTTAACCATTAGTGTTGCAGCCGACCTGGAGAAGGCATTTGGGGGATGGGTTTGCCCATCTAAGATTCTCTGAGTAAATGACACATTAAAGTTAGAAAACAGCCTATTATTGCTTTCAGCATTTATATCACCGTTTCTGTAATTCACTGATGCAAATAAATATTTTTTACATAAAATATATTTTACTTCACCCAAAGTTTAAATAAAGCCAATGCAAATCATTATTGCAGTATGGAAACAAATACGGTAAAGCAAAATTTATGTTTATAAATGAGGTACAATAACAGTGTATTATTAATTTAATTATACTGTATAATTAAATTAACACTTTCGCCCGGGCATGACGCAGCATTGCGTCATCCGTTTACTGGCGGTAATTCCGGGGATGACGCAGCATTGCGTCATCCACTTTAAATAATCGCCAAAAATCAGGTTTTTATCCGATTTTTTGGGGACTGGTTTTAAAATGCGCGCCGATGTCTTCCCATTTTCTTTGTTGAGCCTCGTGGCCCTCGGGCAGCTTGGCACATGCCGTGGGCCCATTGTTTTCGCTCCACTGTTGTGACCAATGTCGCCTCCCCTCGCATCTCAAACGTGTGAACATTTCGGCTATTTTCTGTGGCTATATTTCTTACTGCGGCTTTAGAAACTATCTACGCTTACTCCACGACGGATAGTGATCATGAACAAGGCCCTTCCAGGAAGAAAATTGCGAAAGAAAGGCTTGAAAAGGGCGGGAATTGGGAGTGTAGCTGGAAGGCGGCTGAGCGCTCACTCGCGGCTAACGCGTGGCCCGTCTTCAACTCGTCGGCGGTTGGAGCGTGACCAGGTTTTTTATTTTATATGCTAATGTTCCTCTAGAGAATTCTATTGCAAACCCATTGAGACCAAAATGAAAGACTTAGGATAAAAATTGAGGTGACCAGAGTGAAAATAGCGAGAACATTTTATCGCGTTTGCGCGCTCCTGGGTAACTCGTTCGCACTTTCTCTGTTTGCTGCGGGTAATTAGCCGGGCTTTTGGAGTTTATATGCATTTAGTGCTGTACAGAATTCTATTGCAAACACAATGATACCAAATTTAATCTCGTAGGACGAGAATTAAGGTGACAAAGTTGGAGAGTATACACTTTTCAGAATTTACGCGCACTCCCGTGACACCCTGGGTCCCATATCGCACAGTTGAGGGGTGGCAAGCGGGGTGCACCAAAGTGTTAATTATACAGTATAATGGGTGGCAATTTCTTGCCACCCATTACCCACCATAGTTACCTTGTGATGGTTTCGGGGCTTAGCATCCCTGTGACCCGGTCATCGCCCAGACCACCATACCAGCAACCTTGGCATGGTGGTGCACTTGTATAGCTTTCTTTGACAAGAGAACTTACTACCTACTTTAATTTTCTTACTCTTATCCATGCAATCTTTTTAGTACCATGCCACTTTCTTGCTACAAAATATTTGTTTCACACACTTCCACCCTTTCATATTCCACACAGCCCCACACAATGTGGTGTCAGTAGTAGAGAGAGCAGTCTCCAACTGGAGACTGAAACCACTTGACATACAAGAAAATGACTTATTCCATACAGTTTAACAATGCTAGGTTTGGAATGTAGGTTCAGCAAAAACTAACATTTTGCATGATGTTTATTCTAATTGCATATTTAAGTGGTTGTAAATTGATCCATACTCTTAACTTGGTATTACTGCCATGACATGCAACCTTATCTGATACTGCATGCCAAAATTTAAGTACATAATATCCTTGGCTTCCATGAGCAATTAACACTTTTTTTAGTCAGAAGTAAACAAAGCATTTTCTTAGCTTTATAGAACTAACAGATTTTGACACTGCATTAACATAATTACTCTTGTTTATAATTTCTATTAAATCCTTCAGACATTATTTTTTTCTGAAGACATACAGTAAATATTACAATTATTAATGGAACTAAGAGTACATTTTATGTGATTTCTGTCTAATATTGTCTTCCAAAAGCATAATAGAACAAATGGTTTAGCCAAAGCACATGCACTTGTGAAATGTATTATAATTTAGTTACTTCTACTCCGCTTCAGCAAGACTACAAGTTGCTTGTGAAGTTTGCACCATACAATGATGTTGATCCGACAAAATGTTAAACTATCAGCACACTTTAATACTCTACCCTCCTTTAACATGCAATTGAATGTTAAAAAAAAATTATCCAAACACTTCAGAAAATAATAATGATGTCCAATACTGTACAGTGGAAACAAGCTTGAATGTAAACAGATTGTTCCTCCAGTTAATATAAACCATAGTGACCATTATGTAAATATTAATGAAATAATAGTTACATATACAAAAAATATACACAGAAGTGTGTTCTAACTAGAAAAATAAAATATTAATATTAGGTTGAATTTTGTAAAAAAAATAATCTCATACGGTACCTGTATAGAAGGAATTTCTCATACCGTTGCATCCTTTAACTTATCAAATTGGAATCTTTCCAATACATCCAATGTTTCATTAGACGAGTACTGTTCCAGCCTGTTTCCACTGCTATTATAAAGATTGTAGACTGACTTCTTTGCTATTAACAAATTTATCCCATTCTTGAATCGATTATGATTAACCAATATGAGTATTGGGTGTATAATAAGACATCGGAGAATAAAATATTTTTTTTCAGCAATCATTTACAGCAACTAAATTTATAGGATGGTCAGTGGTTATTACACATTCTTCGACCTTTTTGTGACTGGCAACTTCATAATATTCTAATATACAATACTCTTTAGTGAATCCAAGGCTTTATATACAGTACAGTAATTAAAATCACATCCAATATCCATTATAAATATCACAGCTTCAAATATTGTGTGATTATAACAAGTCCAGGCAATGCATTGTTAATAAAAACTATTGTGTTATCAATTCACAAAATACACACTTCAAGCAATGATGTGCAGACTAAGCCAAAATATACATGAGTGATGGAAGAGCCATCACCATCACTTTCCATATTGAAGGAAAGGACAAGTTTTATCTTGTCTAAATAGATTCCCAACTCAGCACTGCCCTAATTAAGTGCTTATTTGCAAACTATATACTGTACTGTATACTCATTTTCACTCCAAGAATAATCATAAAAATGCAGTTTAGAGCAATTATGATTAATGTATATTACTTTGTGATAGTGCATATATATATATATATATATGTTAGAAACATTTGCATTTTCTAAAAAAACATAAAATTTTGTAAAATCAAGCCTTGTTGCTTTTTTGGTGAATTAATGATTTACTCTAACCAGTTATCAATCCTCTTGCCTTCAGGAATGATGGTCCAGTTCGGGGAATTCTCATTCTCATTCAACCAATGAAAGTCATCAATTTTATTCCACTGGTTGGTATTAAAATCTAAACCACTTTGGCAATAATGGTCTTTTAGTTCCGAGTAATTAAGGTTATAAGGGGCAAACTGAACATTTTGGCAATTTTCTATTATAGCTGCTCCTGTGACATGCAGATAAAACTGTGTGTCTTGTGTGTTATGAATGCGAACTTGCTGACTAGCAATGACAAACTTACAATTAATACAGTCTTTAACAAATACTGATCTTGAAGTTGGGCCAACAACCACAGTGCAGTTCTTAAGTGAAGCCACCTGTAATGTGCTTGGGTTTCCAAGAGCAATAACTTTACAGTTCTGCAGATTTTGAAGGTTTAATTGCCGGTTCTCCAGTTCACTTGCAGACATTGTCAGTGTCTGATCTACCTGATCTTTAAAACCAAAAAACTGTTTTTCAATTAACTCTTTTAAGGTATTACTGTAACTTGATGTGCTGCCATCAATGGTATCTATCTTAGCATCTTTGGCTTTTCCACTTTTCTCTGAAACTTTTTTCTTCCCAAAACCAAACTTTTTCTTGGGCTGTCGCTTCTCTATTACACATTGAATACGATCATTCAACTCCTTCATCTCGTCTAAGGCTTTCTTAATTTGGAACGAAGCCAAGAACATTGATGACTCATTGAGAAATTGTTGCATTTGCTGTAAATCCTTTACCAAGTCATCAAAGTATGCTATTAAGTCAACTTTGTTCACACTTTCTGCTTCTTCAGTCTTTCTTTCTAAATCTTTCTTCATAAGTTGGAAAGTTTTATGAAAATAGTCAGCATTTTCAGATACAGCTTCATTACTTTTTTTCTCTGAACGTCTTTCCTCCGCTTTCTGTGTTAAGTCATCAGTTCTCTGCTTCATACGTTCCAAGATGAAGGCATAAGTAGATGATTGTGATGGATCCATTGTTCTAACACTTATCTTTATGCAATAAAATACTATTTTCAATAATTGTAAACACTAACCTGAATGCAATCTCCTCAATAGTACAATTACTAAATTCTGTACAAATAAAGAGATATGAAATCTCACGAATCCTTCTCAGACTTGGCCAGATATAGCTCTCGAGCCTTTCTAGCAGCTACTTCAGGGTCATCTCCTGCTGCAGCATTCTTCAGCACAAACATAATCGCAGCAGTGTTGCTTTGAGGTACCTTTTCATAGTCTTTTTGTTGTCTTTCGGGTATGTTCTGCCAAAAAGAGAAATATTTAGACATCAAAAGTACCTAGCAGCTACCTGATCTAGTGGACCAATTTAAGAAAATTACACACATATAATAATTTTGGATACTGAAACAATCGACCTTCAGTCTTAATTTTATAATCTCCAAAGGACTGAGTGACAACTATTTCCTGCAAATAGACCATACATGGATATATTTCACTTATTTATTAGGTACCCTGGTTGTAAACAAATTGGTGGGTTATATTCCAGGGAAAACTAGTGGGGCTTAACTAAATAATATTAGGGATAGAAGAGTCTACATGTGGAAGTAAACAGAACCTGAGGCCACATGTTTAAAAAAAAAGGAAACCAAAGAATAGGAAAATATAAGGAAGCCATTCTTAAACTGAGTCACAGAAAATTGCAGCAGACTATATATAGAATTCCTTAGTCAATGCAAAAAACAATGCAAAGTAAAAAATAAAATATAAAATGTGTCACAAGTACAGCTCTCATCTTGCAACTATGTTTAGGTAGAATAGACAAGCCCCCGGCTTTCTGTCTCATCGAGGCCACTAGTGTTAGTGGTCCTCGGGTAAACTCAAACTATATGTTAGCCCAAAGGCAGACACACATGGTTCAATACACATAGCCAGCACGGGTGACAATATCCCGTAGCAAAATCTGACCCAATAAAACACAATGACAAACCAATACCCACTATCTTTGCTACATACTGACAAACCAATATATACTTATAATTTCCTCATTATTAAAGCCCTCCCTCTCATAAGTCAACATTAACCACATTCACTACCAAAGGCATTCCACAAAAAAAAAATTGGTGGAAAATAGCCTAACCTTGTGGTGTGTCTCAGGCTCATGCTCAACCATCTTCATCAGAAAATATCCTGCAAAGGTGAAGCCCCCCAAGTAGAATATACTCTTCATAGCAGCCATGTCTACCACTTCTGTAAGCTAAATCCAAAAATGCCAATAATGCTTTTACAACTTCATTGATAAACTAAATTTAAAGTCCTAAAAAATATTACCTTACTATTATATAAGGCAAATGGAATGAGCACTCAAAATATTTATATCCGAGTTATCCCACTTTGTTCCTCCCAAACTAAGATTCCAATGTTAGGCAGGGAGACACTAAGTACCAAGTACCCTAGACAGAATTTTTGTACAGTACTAAAAACTCTGGAGAATGAAACTCTACTCAATTCAGATCAATTTCTCTACTCAATTCAGAGAATGAAACTCTACTCAATTCAGATCAACAGATCAATTCATGCTAAAGTCCATCTTTTTTAATAGAAAATTGATAGCAGTGGAAGATTACCAATACAGTACAGCATTACATTTGTTTCCAAGGTATTCAACCTTTTGTATTTAATCTGCCTTTATTTCATGACCGAGTTTCCATATTTGCACAGCATATGAATACACATTCTCAGTAACCAAAATGAAATGCTATCTGTACCTATTGAATAACTCAAACCGTTCATTCAGGGTTTTACATGCTGTAATTATTTATCTCGGTGAATATTTCCTACTTTTAAACTCTGGATTTTATCTTCCACAAAATTTACTTTTAATGAATACTATAACTCCCTATAAGCTCATAATCCATCTATATAATAATTCTAATTCTTGGATGGATTATGTTTTTCATTTGTCTGTTATTTCCTCTTCAAAATTTCTTTCCTCCTTCCTTTTTGCTGCCAATATTAGTTATGAGCTTATTTGTATTTCTCACATGTTTATTTTTTCTCTCTTACTACTGTATATTGGTTCCAGTTGTTTCTTTTTGTGCTTTTTAGCCTCTGCCAATTTCTGTCAAACAAGTCCCTTTCTCTTGTTGCCTGCTTTACGTTGATAGCTACAAATAATCTATACAATAAAACAAAAGATTAAAATGACAATAGCAAATAAAATTCCAAAGCCAAATGAAAATGAAGAATATAGCAATGTGTAAAATTATTTACGTTACCATTAAGTGTTCTTAATCTAACCTAAATCCATAAATAATGAAAAATAATCACTATTTATGCACATTAAGAAATTTGGAATTTTACATGAACATATATCATACCACAAATTCTTACCTCTGAAAAGCTATTGCAAGCTACAATTCTGGCAATATATGCTAAAGCTTTCACTCCTGCTTTGCTACAGATTCTTCCTGCTTTTCTCGAATGGCTGGAAACTGCTTAGACCAAATATGCTGATCAAATTGTCTTGTCTGGTCTTTATTGTTGAAAAATTCACCAACACTATAAAATACTGAAAAGAATCATCATATCAGTGTATTGAAAGCTTTGACAGATGCAGTTTAATGCTGATAAATGTAAAGTTTTGAGGCTAGGTAATGATGATAGTTACAAGATACGAGCTGGATGGTGTTGAGATTGCGAAGTCAGATTGCGAAAGGGATCTGGGGTTATGATTAGCAAGAATTTAGTAATTACTAAGATAAATTATATTATATATATATAATATATATATATATATATATGTCGTACCTAGTAGCCAGAACTCACTTCTCAGCCTACTATGCAAGGCCCGAATTGCCTAATAAGCCAAGTTTTACTGAATTAATATATTTTCTCTAATTTTTTCCTTATGAAATGATAAAGCTACCCATTTCATTATGTATGAGGTCAATTTTTTTTATTGGTGTTAAAATTAACGTAGATATATGACCGAACCCAACCAACCCTACCTAACCTAACCTAACCTATCTTTATAGGTTAGGTTAGGTTAGGTAGCCGAAAACGTTAGGTTAGGTTAGGTTAGGTAGGTTAGGTAGTCGAAAAAACATTAATTCATGAAAACTAGGCTTATTAGGCAAATCGGGCCTTGCATACTAGGCTGAGAAGTGAGTTCTGGCTACTAGGTACGACATATATATATATATATATATATATTATATATATATATATATATATATATATATATATATATACACATTATATATATACATTATATATATATATATGTATTATATTATATATATATATATTATATTATATATATATATATATATATATATATATATATATATATATATATATATATATATATATATATATAATATATAAAATTATATATATATATATATATAAAATTATTTGATAGTTTTGAGCCTGGGTACCGTTTGATTATGGTAACTGGGCTAGTGTACTAGAAGCATACAGTACTGTACTAACATATAAAGCAGCAGATGAAACACTTGGCATAGCATGCTCTATTACAGCTTGTTGGATTAGAGCAACACCATATAATGAGTGTCACAAAGATACAAATTTCAGGGATAATCTACACATCCTTTTGACTGAGTCAACTGTTGGTTTTAAAACCACTCAGCCTTTGTACAGTACTGCACTTTTGATCTGCTCTTAAAATGAGCTAATGCTGTGATGATAAGAGGGTAATCAAGAAAGATATCCCCCAGGCCAGCACATTTTGGGATAAAACTTGGTGGTACAGTATAATGAGAACAGGAGATACAAATGTTACCTCACACTGTAATTATAGTGTGAGATGACTGATGAAGATTAAGCCACCCAAGAGGTGGCATGGGAATGAATAGCCCATAAAGGGAGTGTGAAGAGTACAGGGTTTATATTAGTTCAGTGTGTAATGAGTATAGGATGGTCTGGTGTAATTAGTAAAAGCATACCAGGAAGCATATGAGAGCAGTAATTGAGTCACTGGATTGACAGTGTTTGAAAAGTCATTTATTTCAGTTTCAGGAATAAGGATTTTGGTAGCCATTTCAGGCACAATTGAGTGTTCTTCAGTGTCTCTCAAGCATCTATATGACCCAGCAGATACAGTAATTTAAAAATATTCCAGCTGTATCAGTACAGTGTGCTAATCTGACATGACTAAGCATAGACCTCTTCCTGCTTTGGTCCATAATGGTCATGGATCATTAGTTACATTTATTATTCAGGGATAAATGGACAGGGACACTTCCAAAACAATCTTAACTAAATTTACATCTCTCTACATAATCTATTACTCAAGAAGGCATGGAGATGAACAGTTTAGTGAACAATTCATAGGAAAAACCTCTTCTGTCCAATTTACTATCCAGGAACAGTGCAAAGTTATTTTTTTGTACTAGAGGTGCTTTTGCAAACTTCATTTAGCAATTAATATTTCCCATACAAATCTAACCAAACCTGATATTATTACTTGACCCCAATAGTATTTACCTTCCAGTCCTGAACTGTAGTTGTTGCTCATGTAATATCGGAAGTCTGAAAAATTAATAACATTCTATTATTTACTATATACAGTAGAATGTAAATTATTTCATAATAAACAATACTGTATTTGCACACCCATTCAAAGAGTACATAAGTCAAAACTAAAATAATGCTTCATATATTCCTCATTTTAATACTGTACATAAAGTACATTCAAAATTATAAAAAAAGAAAATTTTAGTTAGATAGAACAATTAGTGAAATATACATATACAGTACAGTATTTGATTTTGCATACCCCTGTCTGTATTCATGCGATGATAAACATAGTAAACACCACCAAACAATCCCACTTCAAGAGCCAGTAAGACTGCAGCACTCTTCTTTACAAAGTTAAATAGCTGAGACCGTGGGTATTTTTTCATGGTAAGATAACCTGAAATTAAAGAAGGTATTTTACTTGTATGAAACTCCATCCAGAGTGTATGAAACACACTATCCTTATCTCAATTATGGTAATCTGTGCTTGGAGTTCTACTACCCAAAATCATCTACATCCTCTAATTACTCAACACAAATCAGCTATTAGAACTACTGTATAACAAACTTAAGCCCCAGACAGCACTTGGGCCCCCTTACTTAATATCGAACATTCAAAGATTTAAGTCACTGTACTCACCTAGTTGTGTTTGCGGGGGTTGAGCTCTGGCTCTTTGGTCCCGCCTCTCAACCGTCAATCAACTGATGTACAGATTCCTGAGCCTACTGGGCTCTATCATATCTACATTTGAAACTGTGTATGGAGTCAGCCTCCACTACATCACTTCCTAGTGCATTCCATTTACTAACTACTCTGACACTGAAAAAGTTCTTTCTAATGTCTCTGTGACTCATTTGGGTACTCAGCTTCCACCTGTCCCCTTGTGCTGTGCCACCCGGGTTAAATAATCCATCCTTGTCCACCCTGTCAATTCCATTTCACTGTGCATCCATCCTTCCATCCCGTATAATTACCCTCTGCTCAAGCAGGAAATATTCGAGCCAAGTTGCTCCGGCGACTCTGCTGTCCTCATGTGTGTCTGCTGTGACTCATCACTCACCACTGGCGGCCACATAACACTCTACATCACACTTCACCACCCAGTCCATCAACAAAATTAAAACAAGGCAAGCTTCAATAAAGTTTCTTATATTTGCTGGAGATGTGGCGGTGCTTCCTAGTAAACACAAAACCCCATCAACAAATAAATACCTGAACGGCGAGGACGTCAGCTGCTGACCACAACAGAACGGTTGTCCTCCAAGACCGCCTACACACTACCGGCCTAAACTTAATTCCTACTACATACGCCCTTTTTAAAACTCTAATGCCATACATTCACATTTATTAACTATAGTTTTCTGACTCCAGGAATCGTAGTAACCATAGTTTACCTATAAGATCGCAGCAGATATAATTCATACATCAAAATAACATAATTCATGCATAAAATGTATTAACCTCGCTTTCCCTCCGTTAAATACCTTTGAGATAATCATTAACGCTCGAGGCCAAAGCATGATATATTAATTGTGACCAGTTTAGGAACTACGAACTACGTGTCCAGGGAGTGCATGGCCCGTGGGGGGGGGGGGCGGGGAGTTAAAGGTCACCTCATGGACAGTGACACTGTAATGGTCATAATTAGGCTGGGATATCGCTACTATCAATGATAGCTACAAGGATATCATTACTATTAATGACAGCTACTGGGATATCATTATTATTAATGACAGCTACTGGGATATCATTACTATTAATGACAGCTACTTGGATATCATTACTATTAAAGGCAACTACTGGGATATCATTACTATTAATGGCAGCTACTGGGATATCATTACTATTAATGACAGCTACTTGGATATCATTACTATTAAAGGCAACTACTGGGATATCATCACTATTAATGGCAGCTACTGGGATATCATTACTATTAATGGCAGCTACTGGGATATCATTACTATTAATGACAGCTACTGGGATATCATTACTATTAATGACAGATACTGGGATATCAGTACTATTAATGGCAGCTACTGGGATATCATTACTATTAAGGCAGCTACTGGGATGTCATTACTATTAATGACAGCTACTGGGATATCATTATACATGGCAGGTAACTGAAGGCAATCTGATGGTTAATTATGACAGGTGCTGTGTCGAATTACTGACCCAGGATACAACCCCACTATAAGCTGAATTTACCTGAGGGCCATTAATACTAGTGGTCTCGACGAAGACAGGAAGCCGGTGGCTTGTCAAAGGTCCCCCCATTTGCCACCGATTATCTTTTCCAGCTGTATTATAAACACCAGCAGTTTTGTCATTTCCACTTTACTATAGATCTTAGCTTTATTAAAAGCTTAACAACTTTATTATATAGAGGCTTTCCTTGCATGAAAATATAGTAATAGATAATAAATGGGCCCAGAATGTGGAATGACCTTCCCAACCATGTTAAAGACAGTACCTCTCTCAACCAGTTTAAGTTAAAAACGAAGCTATACCTAATAAATTCCCTGTAACCTACCTTACCCCTCTATTGTCAACCCATGTATGTTTTTTTTTTTTTTTTTTTCAAATCAACGCTGTTTTAATGTAATTTTCTGTAATAATTTGTAATTGTATTTGTGCTGTTTTTTCAACAATGTTCCCCCCTCTTTTACCTCTATTTTTATTTGTACTCAACGCATTTTTTTCTTTTTACCCATTAGTTTTATGCTTTAGTCAGTAGTGTTTTTTCCTGCCCGAAACGCTTTGCGTAATAGTGGCTTTAGGCATTGTATGTACTAGCTCTATCTATAAAGCCAACAAACTTTGTAAAATCTCTATGTATGTACCTTTGCCTAAATAAAAATTATTATTATTATTATTATTATAAATCAGTCTCTGTGGTGTAGTGGTAAGACACTCACCTGGTGTTCCGCAAGCGCTTTGTCATGGGTTCGTATCCTGGCTGGGGAGGATTTACTGGGCGCAAATCCTTAACTGTAGCCTCTGTTTAACTCAACAGTAAAATGGGTACTTGGTTGTAACAATGATTCTTCGCGGTGGGGATCGTATTCCAGGGACCTGCCCGAAACGCTAAGCATACTAGTGGCTGTACAAGAATGTAATAACTCTTGTATATACAGTATCTCAAAAAAAAAAAAAATGTTGAACATCACTAATTTGCTGAACGAACTGAATATTGGGTTCCGTTCTTGAACAGCATTACATCACTTGAATGCTGCCCCCATGTCTCACAGGCTATAACAATAACAAAAATAATACTGTATTAATAATTATGCAGTTATAATCATTTATTTACCTGAAGGTCACAATCTCCGGTAGGTTTGACAGACAGGAAACCTGTGTATTTGAAGTGAAGTACTGCCACCTGGCATGCAATTTCATGGGTGTATTTACTTTAAGGGTGAAAAAGCATCTTCTGTTGTCTGTTCTACATTGTGGCATGATGACCTTGAAGCTAAGCTGTTGCCCCTTGTGAGAGAGATATTGGACCTTCCAAAGATGTGATCTGGATTAATTTCCCAATTTGTTTTTATTTATAGGTTTCAAAATTAGCTCCGTTGTGTCTGGTTTGTAGCATTAGTTCCAAGGCTCTCAACCTTTACTGGCATAATATTCAATTTGGTTCTGGGATGAGTTGACAAGTTACACTTACCCAGTCTGAATTTATGCTCTAATGGGAGCAGCCAATAGCTTGTTTAGGGAAGTGGTTGAGTGGTCCTGGCTTAGGAAACAATAACATGAAAAAATTATAAGGTATACTTAGTAGGGATACCAAAGGAATAGTAATCTAGTGATAGATATACAGCTTTTAATTCTAAATCTTATCATATACGTATTAATTTTTTAAATAATTGTAATTATTAAATATTATAATTGTAATTATAATTATATATTATAATTGTATATATTATAATAAATTATTGTTTATTAAATGTAATAAATGTAAATTTTGAATAATTAGTTTAAATACAATTTTATTTGGACATGTTTTATTTAATTAAGTACTCTGGTTAAATTAAAAATCTCGATAAACATTATAAACATTTATTACAAAAATATGATGCTATAAATTTATATAATTACTCAGGTTTACAATATGCCTCTGAAAATAAAAGTACTGTAGTATCAGAAAATAGTACTGTATCATACAATTAATGATTAAAATAGCTCTCTTTAGAAAATACTGTACTGTACTATTTACAGTACTGTAAATAATTACTTCAATTATTATTTTATACTTTGCAAATGAGTCATAAATATATTGTACACAACACCCTGTGTTTGGTCAGCTTCTCGGTGTTCAGAAACATTTAAAAATCATCATTACCACATTTCCAACAATTCACGGAGTGAGGATTACCACAACTAATGTACAGGTACAGTAAGAATGGTTATAGTACTTAAGTACATACAGTATATTAAATCACCTGGTACTCTGTGCAAGGATTTAGTGCAGGTTGCTTCTATATGAAATTAAGTTTTTTCACTGCTTAAAGTCCTAATTTTTTACATTTGGTTATATTTTTTTACCCAACAGAACGGTTGTCCTCCAAGACCGCCTACACACTACCGGCCTAAACTTAATTCCTACTACATACGCCCTTTTTAAAACTCTAATGCCATACATTCACATTTATTAACTATAGTTTTCTGACTCCAGGAATCGTAGTAACCATAGTTTACCTATAAGATCGCAGCAGATATAATTCATACATCAAAATAACATAATTCATGCATAAAATGTATTAACCTCGCTTTCCCTCCGTTAAATACCTTTGAGATAATCATTAACGCTCGAGGCCAAAGCATGATATATTAATTGTGACCAGTTTAGGAACTACGAACTACGTGTCCAGGGAGTGCATGGCCCGTGGGGGGGGGGGGCGGGGAGTTAAAGGTCACCTCATGGACAGTGACACTGTAATGGTCATAATTAGGCTGGGATATCGCTACTATCAATGATAGCTACAAGGATATCATTACTATTAATGACAGCTACTGGGATATCATTATTATTAATGACAGCTACTGGGATATCATTACTATTAATGACAGCTACTTGGATATCATTACTATTAAAGGCAACTACTGGGATATCATTACTATTAATGGCAGCTACTGGGATATCATTACTATTAATGACAGCTACTTGGATATCATTACTATTAAAGGCAACTACTGGGATATCATCACTATTAATGGCAGCTACTGGGATATCATTACTATTAATGGCAGCTACTGGGATATCATTACTATTAATGACAGCTACTGGGATATCATTACTATTAATGACAGATACTGGGATATCAGTACTATTAATGGCAGCTACTGGGATATCATTACTATTAAGGCAGCTACTGGGATGTCATTACTATTAATGACAGCTACTGGGATATCATTATACATGGCAGGTAACTGAAGGCAATCTGATGGTTAATTATGACAGGTGCTGTGTCGAATTACTGACCCAGGATACAACCCCACTATAAGCTGAATTTACCTGAGGGCCATTAATACTAGTGGTCTCGACGAAGACAGGAAGCCGGTGGCTTGTCAAAGGTCCCCCCATTTGCCACCGATTATCTTTTCCAGCTGTATTATAAACACCAGCAGTTTTGTCATTTCCACTTTACTATAGATCTTAGCTTTATTAAAAGCTTAACAACTTTATTATATAGAGGCTTTCCTTGCATGAAAATATAGTAATAGATAATAAATGGGCCCAGAATGTGGAATGACCTTCCCAACCATGTTAAAGACAGTACCTCTCTCAACCAGTTTAAGTTAAAAACGAAGCTATACCTAATAAATTCCCTGTAACCTACCTTACCCCTCTATTGTCAACCCATGTATGTTTTTTTTTTTTTTTTTTTTTTCAAATCAACGCTGTTTTAATGTAATTTTCTGTAATAATTTGTAATTGTATTTGTGCTGTTTTTTCAACAATGTTCCCCCCTCTTTTACCTCTATTTTTATTTGTACTCAACGCATTTTTTTCTTTTTACCCATTAGTTTTATGCTTTAGTCAGTAGTGTTTTTTCCTGCCCGAAACGCTTTGCGTAATAGTGGCTTTAGGCATTGTATGTACTAGCTCTATCTATAAAGCCAACAAACTTTGTAAAATCTCTATGTATGTACCTTTGCCTAAATAAAAATTATTATTATTATTATTATTATAAATCAGTCTCTGTGGTGTAGTGGTAAGACACTCACCTGGTGTTCCGCAAGCGCTTTGTCATGGGTTCGTATCCTGGCTGGGGAGGATTTACTGGGCGCAAATCCTTAACTGTAGCCTCTGTTTAACTCAACAGTAAAATGGGTACTTGGTTGTAACAATGATTCTTCGCGGTGGGGATCGTATTCCAGGGACCTGCCCGAAACGCTAAGCATACTAGTGGCTGTACAAGAATGTAATAACTCTTGTATATACAGTATCTCAAAAAAAAAAAAAAATGTTGAACATCACTAATTTGCTGAACGAACTGAATATTGGGTTCCGTTCTTGAACAGCATTACATCACTTGAATGCTGCCCCCATGTCTCACAGGCTATAACAATAACAAAAATAATACTGTATTAATAATTATGCAGTTATAATCATTTATTTACCTGAAGGTCACAATCTCCGGTAGGTTTGACAGACAGGAAACCTGTGTATTTGAAGTGAAGTACTGCCACCTGGCATGCAATTTCATGGGTGTATTTACTTTAAGGGTGAAAAAGCATCTTCTGTTGTCTGTTCTACATTGTGGCATGATGACCTTGAAGCTAAGCTGTTGCCCCTTGTGAGAGAGATATTGGACCTTCCAAAGATGTGATCTGGATTAATTTCCCAATTTGTTTTTATTTATAGGTTTCAAAATTAGCTCCGTTGTGTCTGGTTTGTAGCATTAGTTCCAAGGCTCTCAACCTTTACTGGCATAATATTCAATTTGGTTCTGGGATGAGTTGACAAGTTACACTTACCCAGTCTGAATTTATGCTCTAATGGGAGCAGCCAATAGCTTGTTTAGGGAAGTGGTTGAGTGGTCCTGGCTTAGGAAACAATAACATGAAAAAATTATAAGGTATACTTAGTAGGGATACCAAAGGAATAGTAATCTAGTGATAGATATACAGCTTTTAATTCTAAATCTTATCATATACGTATTAATTTTTTAAATAATTGTAATTATTAAATATTATAATTGTAATTATAATTATATATTATAATTGTATATATTATAATAAATTATTGTTTATTAAATGTAATAAATGTAAATTTTGAATAATTAGTTTAAATACAATTTTATTTGGACATGTTTTATTTAATTAAGTACTCTGGTTAAATTAAAAATCTCGATAAACATTATAAACATTTATTACAAAAATATGATGCTATAAATTTATATAATTACTCAGGTTTACAATATGCCTCTGAAAATAAAAGTACTGTAGTATCAGAAAATAGTACTGTATCATACAATTAATGATTAAAATAGCTCTCTTTAGAAAATACTGTACTGTACTATTTACAGTACTGTAAATAATTACTTCAATTATTATTTTATACTTTGCAAATGAGTCATAAATATATTGTACACAACACCCTGTGTTTGGTCAGCTTCTCGGTGTTCAGAAACATTTAAAAATCATCATTACCACATTTCCAACAATTCACGGAGTGAGGATTACCACAACTAATGTACAGGTACAGTAAGAATGGTTATAGTACTTAAGTACATACAGTATATTAAATCACCTGGTACTCTGTGCAAGGATTTAGTGCAGGTTGCTTCTATATGAAATTAAGTTTTTTCACTGCTTAAAGTCCTAATTTTTTACATTTGGTTATATTTTTTTACAAGTTCTTCACTCTGCTCCTCATGTTTAACTAATCTTTCCATATACTGTACTCGGCTGTATTATGGTTACAATAAATTGTGTGCTATTTTGCTATTTTGCATTTTGGTTATTAACCTCATATTTTACTTTACATATACAGTACTGTACAGTATGTGTACTTTACTGCTTAAACTGCAGCTATATTGTTATATTGAATGCATATTTTATTACATTATACCTTTAAATAATCCTCAAAAATATGCTACAATGTACCTGTTGACAACCTTCAAATTTTACATTAACGTACGTACTAAGCTTTGTAAAATTTTCTTATTATGTATCTGTAAACATTTTTTCAATTTTGCTAGAAATTACCTACTTAAAATTATCTGATAGATTAAGACCTACCCAAAATGCTATGCATGCAAGTGGTTTTACAAGAATGTAAAAACATTTAATGCTATGTGCACTCATAAACCCAACATACCTTCTTGTATATAAATAATTTTTTTTATTATTTATGTACTGTAATTATGTACAGCACTGTAATGCAGTTCTTAGTCCTGGGACTCGTCCTATGTCCCATGAGGTTCTTAACTATATTGTACTACACATTTTAGATTACCAAAAGCTTTCCAGCAACTCATCCCCATGACAAACATAAATATTCAATATTTAATTGAGCTCATCACAGTTAAATTTGATAAGATTTACCAAATAAAATGTATAAATTTTACTTTTTTTTTTTGTACACAGGAGGGTACAGGAACAGACGAATTCTGGCTCTTGTTAGCAGGCTGAGAGTTTTCCCTTACCATAGCACATAGTAAGCTTTAACCCACCAGTTTTCCCAAGAACACAACCCACCAATTGGTTAACAATCAGGTACCCAAATATTGCTGGGTAAACAAAAGTAAACAGTTAAGGATTGACACCTAGTCAATCCTCGCCGGCCAGGACTTGAACCCAGACCAAATCACTTGTGAGACACAGGGCATGTACAGTATTAGCACTGTGCCACCAGACTAGTTAAAGGTCCCTTTACCCTTTTAATAGCATTAAATCTAGTTACAAATGTTTTATCTCGATATATATTTACATGTACAGTAGTTAGTTTAGTTCATTTATTATGCACCCCATACCCATCTTGTGGGCGGTAGTGGAAAGGGTTATAGAGGCACATAATGAGCTCAGGGACTGAACCCCATAATTCATTTAGCTAAGCAAGTTACAATCTTGATGAGCTAGTTACAAAATTCAGTACAAGTTGTCACATCAACAATGGGTATGAGATCGACCACAAGTACAGTTTCTAAATTAAGCAACTGACATATGTGGAGAGCTAGTGTCACAATTGATATGTTTGTCCTGCACACCGCCCCCCATCCAGTGGGCAGCGGTGGATAGGTTACAATCACTCAGTTACTACCTACAGTTAGCAAACTGGGGATATTTGGCTAAAATTTCTGGTAGCAGATCATTTTGAATGAAATATTTACACATCGTTGGAACATTGGTTATAGAATTGTCTCTAAATTCACGTATCTTTTCGCACTCCATCACATAGTGACGGAGGGTGTGCGAATAATTTTGTTGACAGTTTACATTTGGTCAGGTCTACATCGGCAAATAATGAAAATTACATGTACAGTATACGAGATGATGCTTTATCTCGTGAAGGTTCAGTGGTTAAAAACTTTACAGCTATCAGTTTCAAGCCAACTCTAAATAAGAGCAAATGTCAAACTTGAAACATTATGTTCCTCAAAGACGACACTTGAATTATAATATATTGCACTGAAATATTGGCTTTAAAAAAGATATTAGAAAAAAGGATGCATTTCCTCTTTCCAGGTTAAAATAATTGATAAGGAATGAGCACATGCCATCATCTGAAAAAGTGTAGTTTGTTCAGCATTACAGTATAGGAATATCAGAGATAATACACACACATACACAAACACACCCAGCCTATTACTAGACATAATCTTAAATGGACAGAGATTATGAACATCATGGATTCAGTTACAGTGGTTTCTTAATTATTTAGGTTAATTGAGGTCAAATCCTGTTTGGCCCATTAGTAGATATGAGTAATGGAGATCATTCATTTTTTATTACGGTCAGAAAATAAAAGAACGCTCAAAACACAGAACATATTTGTGAATATTTTGATATCAAAAATACATAAAAAACATAAAATGTAAATTTAAATATGCAGTAACATTATAAAAATCTGGATAATTAGAATTTTGTCTGATCCATTTAGAAATCAGAATAACCGAGGTTCAAGTATTTAGGAAACAAGAAGAACACAGTAGAAGGCATTCCTCATGATTATGCACTTTCATTGGGTTGGGAGACATTGCCAAACAACTGAGGAATAATAATGAAAATGATACTGTACCTACAAATACTAAGGATATTCAGTGACTTAAAATCCTCATCACATAGCTTTCCACATTGAGCAGCATCACTCAAGACTCAGGATTAGCACCACCACCACCACCCACCCACCCCCACACACACACACACACACACACACACACACACACACACACACACACACACACACACACACACCAGTAAACCATCCACAGAAATATCCCAGTCCCATCATAGACCAAGTGTAATGTACAGTATTCTGCATGAGTTAACATATACATTATTTTCATTGGTTACTTTCTCCAAGTAAACTGCATTCACTCACCAATCACAAAGTATTTTAATGCTTTAAAATATTGACTTGGAAACTTCAGTAATATCACAATATCAAAATACAAACCTATGAGGTATCTATACTGTAGCAGGTGTGAGCTCTTCTGCTTCAGGGGTAATTACAGCGTCCATTGGAGTCGATGTTGAATGTCTGCGAGCATATGCTGCAAACAATATCCACCTGTACCAAATTATAATCTTTATTATTCAACACTTGGATGTGCAATATAGTTATACCTGAATAAATGTAAACAAATAACACTGGGCAAAATAAATAATTCCAGAGCCAAGTCAACTCGTGTATCAGGAACAGTTCAGGGCCACCAGGCTAACAACACTGCAAACTAGGCATGACAGGGCGGATCTTATTGAAACTTAATATACTGAACAATTTGGAGGACGTTGATCTGGAAAATTTCTTCAAAAGGTCAGATGTAACATAAACAAGGAGAAATGATTTCAAGCTCAACAAGCCACAATGTAGAAATGAGAACAGGAGATACTTTTTCACCCAAAGTGTTAACTCATGGAACCGCCTACCCGCAAAGCCGTAAAGGCCAAAATGCTGCAAACTTTCAAAGTACTGTACAGCTGGAAAAGATCAAGAGAACCGGGGACCTTTGACAAGCTGCTGGCTTCCTGTCCTCAGTGAGGCCACTAGTGTTAGTGGCTCCTGGGTAAACTCATTATATATATTAGGAAAATGTGAAAAAATTCAATATAATCAAAATTAGTGCGCTAAGCTCATAGTGTCTTGTTTTCCCAGTATGTATTCTCTGTCATACGAGGCTTTGAAACTACTGATAAATGTCTATTCAACAGATTTACTACTAGTTTAATAAGGATTTACCTAGTTTCAGCTTTAACAAATTGCACTTTGTAAAAGTGCAATGAAAACGACCATTGTATAAAATAACTTACGCAGTTGAAACAAACAGAAACGACAGGATAACGAGAAAGCCAAAAGTTTCTCTTCTGGGAAGGATGATGATAAGGATGGAGCGCAGAAGGTTGAGCGCCTGATTTAAAGAGGATTGCACACCGTTAATGGCCCCCCTGTGACCTTCCTCGACTTCCTCCTGTAGGATCTGCGTCACTGTCAGATCTGCCACCCACAATCCTATAAACAGTATTACAAAAAGATTTTCTATTATAAGTTGCTCATCAAAATGTGTGTGTTTGCATGTTGATATGAGTAAGCTCTGAGAAAGTCAATATAAATATGGTATATAATTAAATACATATACAGTGTACTATAATTAGAAACAACCAACAATTGGCACGATGTGGTAAAAGAAGAGAAAAATTTAAATTATAGCTTGGCCTTCCATGAGATAAGCACACAAAACTTAATGATCCAAATCTAAGCCTATCTACATATGTATGTCTACCCAAATCTAAAAACACAATTTACTGAGCAATGTCCCTTTACGTACTCACCGAATCTTGAAGTTATGATGCCAGTCAGAAGAAGAATCACAAACATGTATTCAGTCTCTTCTGTAGCTCCAGTGCTTGACTCATCTCTTATCCATTTGGTTGCATTTAAGCTTACAATTTCAGTCTCAATAATATCACTTGGTGGAGTAGTTAAATTTAGTGTGAAATATGGAGGAGTGGTTAAGGTGGAATTTGTTAAGTCTGTTGAGCTCTGACCAATGCGCAAGAGAGCCGAGACGTCAAAAGGACTTCCGGGGGCGAAGACGGAAGCCACACACAGGGTCAAACACAAAGTTTCAGATCCAAACCCAACTAATCCTGTGTTAGTAACACCTATCTGTTAGAAATGAGAACATGTAGTTAACACACAACAATAGAAAGCACTTACATTAACCAAAATCAAATGTGCACTGTATATAATATGCCTTTTAGAAAATGTCCATTAAGGTAAGGACAACTATCAACAGTCTCTTAAGCTGCCTTTCTTTCTAAGTGAAACTAAAATATGACCGTGCGTTAATATGAATTAAACCTTTCTGAGCTAATAATTTGGCTGCTCCCTGAAATAAGATCCCATTGTATCCAAAGGCAGGATTTTGTAGTTGGGTACTACAACAAAAAGACACCAGATACAGTACACAAGAATTTTTCAAGCATCCCAACAGCACTGTATATACAGTACTAGGAACTTCCTGGACATTACTAATTTCAACAAAGATAGACCATTCTGGGGAAAAATAAAAAGAGGCATCCAAAGATGAAAATACTACCCCCACTGACCGGGAGCCGGTCGGCCGAGCGGACAGCACGCTGGACTTGTGATCCTGTGGTCCTGGGTTCGATCCCAAGCGCCGGCGAGAAACAATGGGCAGAGTTTCTTTCACCCTATGCCCCTGTTACCTAGCAGTAAAATAGGTACCTGGGTGTTAGTCAGCTGTCACGGGCTGCTTCCTGGGGGTGGAGGCCTGGTCGAGGACCGGGCCGCGGGGACACTAAAAAAAAGCCCCGAAATCATCTCAAGATAACCCCTAGAGCCCAGGACGGGCAAAGAAAATCTCCCTCCCCTTCCAATTCCAACTAAATGAGACCAGAAAAAGGAGTGACTAAAACACCAAGACAGATGCTAGGAAGTCACAGCTCAAATGAACTGGGCAGCCAACCATTTCATTCACCTTTATTTCACTTAATTTATGTAAATAAAATATACAAAATGTTAAAGTAATATATGTATCATAAAGTACATTAAATATTACAAAGTGAAAATAAGAATGACCAGTTTTATCTACATATTTCATGTCAACTCGCTTACAATTCTATACTGAAACACATGGTGACATTCGTAATAAGAATGTTCATGTATACGTGTAATATACATGTACCCAGTACATGTATACTTTCCCTCTTGCACCCAACAAGTTTTCCTTCCCTGCAGACACACTGGCATCTCGGTACAGTATTCACAACCTACTGTGTCCATCTTTCACATTAAATATTGACATCCCTCAAAATTTCAACCATGACATTTCAAATCTTCTCTCTCATGTATTCTCTCTGAATATTGTAAAGTTTGTAAAGATATTTCTGCATATGGCTGAAAAACACTAACCTTAGATCTTAAAATAGGAGATGCTAAAGAGCCAAAAATGCCAAACAATGAGGCAACAGCTGTCAAAACACCAAGGATGTTCTCAGGAACACCAGAGTCATACACGAATGCTGGAAAAAATACAACATCGATTTTAAAGGGGCATTATTTAAAATTATATCTAAACCTGTTTGCAGATTTATATACTGTATCTTGAATTTTTACATATTCTAGCATAGCTCAAGTTTTAGGATTTAGCATCGGAGGAGTTTTGGAAGTTCAGTTTTCTTCACAGAGCCTTGTTGGACCTTGTGTGGAATATAAGGGCAGCCACCCCCTGCTAAGTCTCCTTGGTTTGACTTGGCTACCACTTGACCTTGTTCTTCATGCCACATTATATGTTGGATGTTTGAGAACATTTTCAGAAGAACCCCATTTTGTCTCAGTGGTGTTTGCACCGAGTTGAATCTGACTCAAGGAATTCTAAAGTTTTCTTTGCTTGCATGTGTGTCACTGGCTCATGGATCTCCGTGTGAAATATCCTCGAGCTTTGCAGAGTTTGCTGCTTTAAGAGTTTTTTCTATAGGTTTTTAAAGTTCAGTTTCTTGGTGGCTTCTAGGACAACTTTCTTGATGTGTTTTCCTGGTATGCCCAAGATGGGTCAGGGATGTTGGTCCCTGGCATTAGCATAGGTTCACTTTAACATCATGGAGTTAATGATCATGTTGTTAGCACTGAGTGCTTAACTCTCCACATTCAGTGGTCTAGCATATTCCAACAATTTGTATTGGTTTCCCCCCTCTGCCTTCTCTGGGTTTAGTTCTCTCAGCTGTCCACATTCAGGGACTTTAACTGTGTTGTTGAGTAGACCCTATCATCTTATCTAATCCAAACAAAGTAGCAGTTTAATAATAAACCTTTCCAAGGAGTATGCAAAACATATTGTTTCTCATGTGGACTATTTTGCATCAGCATACAACCCCACACTGCTAATGCAACACTCCATTTCTCCGATCAAGATGTCCCCATGTTGAATGACAATATTCAGCAACAAAAGTGTATACTGTATAGATATATATAAGTACAGTATTGTAAGGTAAGGTAATTATCAAAAGAAGGCACCAAACCGGGAGTACAGTATTGTGTGTTTAGTAAAGATTCCCCCACCATCTGAAATGTTCAACATACATTATATGTAAAACTTACCTCTAGAATAATTATCAAAAGCTAAAACTGTCATATACAGAAGAGCAAGAGCAAGTCCAGCATCTCTCACTGGGTGCTGCATGTAGACAAGCCAGGCTCCCCATGCTGACATAAGACGCCTCAATACTGTACGTATTTTCTTGAATTTGCTCGTTTCATCGATACCCTGTGATTCTTCAGTATTTTCTTCTGCATTTGATATGCTCTCCTGTAAAATAAAACTTATAGTATTCTAGTTAAATGGAACTCATTTAGCATTCTTGCTAAGATTAAAATTAATCACAGATTAAGTCAGTTCAATGGTAAGTTTTACATTCATTTTAGCTATAAATATATTTTTTACCAGTCACAGAGTGAGACAAATGCTGTACATTCATTTGAAGACTAATATTTCTCACAAGAGAATTGCTACAGACATAAGAATTTTCCCCATACAGCATTTTCTTTTATGTCTGGTATTACAGCACCTTGTTTAGTTTTGCCTTCTTTCTTACTTTTAGCTTTGGCTTTTGAAGGTCAGCATTAGAATAAAAGAGATGGTGCAGCAAGCCATACTCCACGAAGAGGGAACCCACATTCCAACTGGCAATTGCTATACCACCAACGGCCATCCCAAAGGCAGTCATGATCACACCTACAATTATAGGTGCTAGGACTTCAGTACTAAGGTCGACTGTCCTCAATACACTGTTAACCTCTGAAAGAATAATATATTATAATAAAATAATTGAATTCTCTCATCTTTATCTACATTTTATTTTACTTCAATGGAAGACATTGCCAGTTACTTGTGTAATTTAAGCACATTGTTTAGAAATTATAGAATTTATTTCATATACTGAATATACATCATAAATCTTCAACACCATAACATATAAACACATATTATACTTACAGAATTATGCTTAGCATAAATTAAATAGAGCCCATTTATTTGACAAGGCTCAATAAAACATTGTATTTTATGGTTCACTCAAAACAATACAAAGGCTAGGCTTTAGTCCACTCATGTAGGGTCAGGGAGAAGGTAGAGAGGTTATCTCACACACTCCAACTCTACAAAAGCTGACTGCATAAAAAGGTGCATAATATATATGAACAAGGATTCAAAAGACTAACTCCAAACTTTAGCAGGATTTGCATATAGAAAACCATCTATTCACCTGCTCCTCAAGCATAGTACTAAGGTCCCACTTAGGTCAAGAACTTAACCCAACCTGCTAGAAGCAGCCAGAATGTATGCTAGGTTAGTGATCTTGGGCAGACAGGCAGATACCACTGTAAGGTTTCTGCCTTACAGTGGTGCTGCTACCACTGGCTGGGGTCAAGGGGGTACTGGTGATATTTTGGGTTGTTGCTAGTTAGAATATTCAAGGCTCCATTTGGTCATATGAGTGACGTTACTGGACTCTAATTATTTTAAACTTGAAAACAAACACTTCTAAATACATTTAATTCTTACCAGGTGGCTTGTTACTCGGTGACTCCCACCACATTTATATATATGTATACATGTTCTTGCATGGACCTTATTTGATATATATGTGCCCTCATAGCACTGGTACTGTTTGAATCATGTCTTGACTATGCCATAATCCTGATAATGTGCAGAGGATCAGTATGCCTTTGGAAGTGTTGCCTTAATGCAGCTCAGCCAATGTATTTATATAATATTAGAAATATGAAATTTAAGATAACATTAATAATTAAAGAAGATTGCATACATACTTGCCAGCTCATTCTTATCTTTGCCACAGATGACAATAATCCAGTCTTTCTCAATGGAAAGTTTTGATCCTAACGACCCAATGCATGCTAAACATGCCGTTAGTATCACAAAGCCCTGAAAAACAGGTAAAGTACATCAGCCTCCTGTGATTAAGTATACTATGCTGTATTTTCAATCATAAGTAGTCCACCAGCTGTATCAAGACCTAAAAGTTATCACACTGTCATTTGTAGCTCTGAATCTAAAACAATGTACTATAATACAAATCTACTTCTATTATTGAATATTAAACTGGCTAAAAATGCTGCCAAATCAACTTGAAAACATACCAATTTATGCAACAAATTTAAAGTTATCCAGCTACCCCCAGAAAAGCTTGGAAGCTACTAATATGCTAGCCAATCTAAATTTACTAATCTACCTTCCAGTTTAACTTAAAACTTACCATAATTCTAGCCAGATCAATTTGCATCTTACCAATATCACCTGATCATTTGAATCTTTCAGAAAGAAGCATGCCGGTTGGCCGAGCGGACAGCACGCTGGACTTGTGATCCTGTGGTCCCGGGTTCGATCCCAGGCACCGGCGAAAAACAATGGGCAAAGTTTCTTTCACCCTATGCCCCTGTTACCTAGCAGTAAAATAGGTACCTGGGTGTTAGTCAGCTGTCACGGGCTGCTTCCTGAGGGTGGACACTAAAAGCCCCGAAATCATCTCAAGATAACCTCAAGTTGTCTAAATATTAAAACATTGATTGTTGTAAAAGCACTTAAACCAATAACTGTGTTACTTGCAACTCACCTCAGCAACAATGAGTGACCAGCCATCCCAAGCAGTAAATATGTGTTGCTGTGTAGTGATGATAACCAGAAGGGCAGCACAACAGCACACCATGATGTTCTGTAAGCTCAAACTCAGCTGGGCAGCTGTGAAGGAGAATCAATAAGTCTTGTCAGCTCTTGAGAGTTTTACTAGTCCTGCAGCTTGACCTTAGGTCAGGGTTCCCTGACAACAGTGTGGTCAGTAAGGCTATACAGTACTGTACATGTGGTGGGCCAAGAGATTCACAGGGTCACATTTTCATCACAACTATGCAATTCCTTACAGTGTAAAATATCGGTTAAATAAGTTACAGTAATAAGATTCTGCACATAGTACTGTACCATAAAATATAATAACTAAAAGCCTGTTTCATGTTCACGCAGAACACACAGTTACAGTGATACTGTACATATATTTTAAACAATGTTTGAGCTTGGTGAGTATTCTTCTGCCTTCCCCTCATGACACTTGAGCAGTGTACTGTATTTGGCACAGAGTTGTTTGGTCCCGAATCCTCCTCTCGTGTCAGTCCAGTTTATCTTTTATGTTTTATTCTGCTTTATTATTCTCTTTGTTTCCTTTCCAGAAAAGCTGGTCTCTGCTAATAAGGCAATGAATATAAAGAAACACCCTTTTATGGTGGGTAACTCGGCAGCTCCCTGTACAAACCCTATTCCCCTCCTCTCATAAGTGTTAGGTGGTGTTTCAGGTCGGGGAAAAGGTACTTGAATGAGTTGGCTGACAAACTGGGACTCTAGGTGGCCTAGGCTACCATCTGGTGGCCAGATGCATCACGGGTGAGGTATTTACCCAGCAGCAATGATTGTTTTTTTACCTTAGGGTTTTAAACTCCTTCAAGATGCTGTTTATTTTGATGCACTTATACAGGACTTTTGTTCATTTTAGTGTTGATATCCAACTTCCAATCCCTCCTTACCTTGTAAAGAGAGCCAGATTCTTGTCCTGGTTCTTGACAGGCTCAGGTGGATTTCAGGACTTGTGCAATTCCTTAAGGCTTGACACTCCCAGTGCTATAGCTCTGGAAGGTATTGATTAGTCCACCAGAAGGGTCATTTCATTACATTCAGCATTTGATTTTTTCCCAAAAATGGGAACAAGGGCTGAAACTAAGGTGTGGCAGCAAAAGAGTTAATTTAATCTTAAGAAGGTTAAATCATAAACTTCTAAACTCCTGACATTTTAAATGTGAAGTTTATAATTATGTATTAGAATGTAGTGGCCAGCATTGTGGAGCAGATTATGAAGTGTTAGCTCTTACAACAATAGATGGCTCTGCAAGTCATACTAAAAAAATGCACAAAATACAATAGCTTGGAGGTAGGAGCCCTAAGAGCCAGAGTACATATCTAACAATGAATATTCTTTCAAACATCTTTTAAGTGGTGGAACTGAGAAACATTAAACTTACCGGTTAGCCTTGATGTGCGGTCCACCCAACGACCAACTGGAGAACCCAAAATTATGATTGTTAGTGCAAGAGCTGCCCCATACACTGCAGCAAGGCGCAAGGATCCTGGAGTGATCTAAAATATCATAATGTAACAATTTTTCTTTCAGTTTTACTAGCATATACCATGTTTTTAACTCATTTGCAAATGTACAACCATTTTTGAAGTTTTTGATTTGTAATTGTATTCATAAACTACTTTTGAAATTCATACCATATAATTCTTACCAAAAGTTATTAAACACATTTTTAATCCACTTAAAGAACCAGTAAGTACAGTATCTTAATAAGTTGCTGAGGATCATAGACCTTAAATAATTACTCTACATCTTTTAACTGAAATGTAGTAGTAATAATTTCCACAAAACAGATTTCACATACTATATTTAATTTCATCAAGCAACAAGAAATGAAAATTCATTTCTCCCCAGTACAAAATGAGGAAGATTCAATGAACTGGTCTGTGCATACAGATTAGGTTAGCATTATAGCTAAATCGAAGAATGAATAAATTTGAAGAAAACTTATAAGTTAGAGGTCACCAAAAATGACAAAAACCAGCTTTAGGGGATTAAGGGCAAGCAGGCCTACAAAACTGCAATACAGCATTGCTGTATCATATATATATTCTTTTGTTTCTGGTTTTAATAGCAAAGTACTGTACAGAGCAACACACATACTTCAAGGAGGAAAAGACCACCAGCAAACATCCACATGCGATCTCCCCAAGACGAGAGGAAATGCGAGACATACACTTTGAAAGTTGCCGAACAGCATCTCTGGCAACAGTTTCCACTCCCATTTTCATCAGATTTTTCTGAAAAATAGGAAAAAATAGGTGGCAAACCAATGAACAGGAATTGTTGAGCCCACTATACAGGCACATTCACCAGAAGAAAAGTCAAGGACTACAAAAAGGAACATGGACCAGCCTGATTTGTCCAAAACTGACCATCAAAAAGCCAAATTTTGGGTGGCTGACCAACTGCCTTCCTTTATACCACAACTATTTTCTTAGTTTTAAAACCTATCCAAAACAATGTCTTATGTGGTTTAGCACAAATGTAGCATTTACACATAAAATTGTTACAAAACAAATTGAATATGTTTGTAAATGTTTAAATGATTAAAAATAAAATAAATAAAAATAAATAAATTAATACAATACTACATTCAGTTACTACTTCCTTTTTTAACTTCCATGCTTCAGTTACAGACTTCCAGATTTTAAATTGCCCGAAACGCTATGCGTGCTAGTGGCTTTACAAGAATGTAAAATGAACTTCATTTCTATGTTCTCTCTTAACCTCCAATGTACCTTCTTGTATATAAATAAATAAATAAATAAATAAATAAATAAATAAATAAATAAATAAATAAATAAATAAAAATAAATAAATAGCTATCATCAAGCTTTCAAGAAATCTCCATGACTGAATTTCTTATCTCTTCAAGATTTTAAATTGTCAATTCAATAAGTTAGAAATACAATATTGAACTTAGATCATGTAACATTTAGAATACTGTATAGGCAAAACAAGTTTATAGACTTAATATTGTACAGAATTTAAAAATCTTATTCCAAAATATTTCTCACCATATGCTTCAGCAATATTATTAACTTTGGTAGTAGTATACTCTGTATCATCTTTTCCAGAGTCCTCCAGCTTTCTGTAAATTTCTCTGGGAGTGTTTATGTGGTCAGTAGATGTACTCTTGATGGCACTGTTCAATGGTTTCTGAATTTCTTTTTCTGTTCCAGCATCATCTTCAGGGGCACTAGCCACTGATATTCCTATCATATGAAGATCCTCTCCAGACATTTTGCCATAACCTGAAGTAGAATACAGTACTGGTACATTAATTAAAGATTGATACAACAGCACTGGCCAAAAAAAATACAGACTTTACAAGTAATTAGACACTTATTTTGGATTCAGAAAGCTAGGATTGGTTAGGCAGTTCTATTTCCAGTATTAAACTAAACTTTGCAACTGACTTTGTGATAGGTTTATAATGTAACTTTTAAAATTACAGTATATTAAAATAAACAATGATTTTGTACAATGCCCAATGATTTGATCCAAAGAACACAGCAGTGAGTCCAGAAAATGTCCTCACTTATTAGTGTTGATAACACTGATTAGTTTTAGCTACATCAGCTTTGGCTATACAATACTGGAAAACTCCAAGAACCTTTTTGGGTAATTTGAGAAAAATCTGAATAAGAAATCCTTAATTAGCCCAAGGATTGTGAATACTGTTTATTGGTTGAAGGGTGCTGCATTATTTGCAAAGGAGTATGGTCAAATCGTACACAGGCATTTCAGCAAAGTTTGCATTTAATTATGAAAACTGTATACAGTATATCATTGGGTTAGGCTGGGCTAGGTTATGTTAGGTTAGGATGGGTTGGGTGGACTGAGTTAGATTAGGTGGGTTTTATACTCTGCCAGCACACCATATTGGGTGTGAAGAGACACATACTGTACCTACTGGACACTGATATGTTGTTTACCATTCCCATAATCATGGGCAGGAAGACTGTTAGGCTTATCAAGGTCCCCATAGATCATCTGCTGACATTTCCCAAGAAGAAACCCACAATAGTTGACTAATTTCCAGGTACAGTATTTTTTTACTGTTAGGTGAAATGGAATGTTTCTCCAAATGTTTCTGTCATGCTCCTGGGACTGAACCTGGGATCTTTCTGTTGTGTACCAATGGCATCAACCATTATGCTGTCAGGACCTTAAATAATGTACTTGATACAAGAAAAACATGATCATTGCTGTGCTCCTGCATTACCAGTTGTCATCCTATTCTATACTTTATCTACAAAGCATAGTACAGGCCATGGGTCTACATCCAATATAGACATTCTTAGTTTATGTAAGGCAAGGGTTCATTATTCAAACTGGGAGTTTCTAACAAGGAAACTTTCCCAAATGGGGTGGTACATAAACCCTTCTTTTACTTCATTAACAATCTTAGATACATCAACATTTCTGTGGCTATCAAACTACAATACAGTATATGATAGAACCAAAAATTTATGCCATTTAATGTCATTGCTACTACTCATCACAAGCATATGATATAAATGGCAATGTACTAAAATGGATAAGACCATGGCTTAAACAAAGAAAGCATAGGGTCATCATAAATGGAAATGAATCCGAGTGAAGAAATGTGGTAAGTGGGCTACCGCAAGGTACCATCTTGGGGTCAACCCTTTTTGTTGTATACATCAATGACATAGATGAGAATATTACAAACCATATTATAAAATTTGCAGATGAAACCAAGATTTATGGTAAAATACGAAGCGAAAATTATATCGCGTCCTTAAAAAGAAATCTACATGAAGTCCACAAGGCTTTGCATATAGGGTATAACAATGTATATCACAACTATCAAATCACCAACATGCAGCAGATTAATGAAGAAAAGGGAAATCAATCCATAATAATTTCCGATGTCAGGGACAGGAAGACTTAGGCTTAAGTTTAACAAGGTCCCTAGAGGCCAACTACTGACGATCCCCAGGACACAAGTCACAATTGCCAAACTCTTGGGTACATACCAGTACTGTACTCACCTAGTTGTGCTTGAGCTTTGGCTCTTTGGTCCCGTCTCTCAACTGTCAGTCAACTGGTGTATAGGTTAACAGCTAAGTGAACAGAGATATCAGGTAAAAGGAAATATATAAAACCATTTCTTTTTTGCCAGGGGTTGAACCTCAGTACCCTCAGTCGAGCTGCAGATATAGATTATAATAATACAGTACTGGTAATAATAATAATAATAATAATAATAATAATATTAATTTTTATTCTTAAGAATGTGTGTACAAAGAATATAAATCCTTACCAGGGCCCTAATTAGGGTCTTTGTAGTACAGTACAGTCAGGTTTGTTCTCGACTTAATTCGACCCTGGGGGTGATGGGACCTTGGTATAAGCCTATACATGTATATACTGGCTGCCTGTCCCCCGACACAATAAATTATTATTATATTAGAAGATGAAGGGACAATTGGAGGTCCAGGAGGTTACACATACAAATGATACCATTATTACTAAAGCGTTTCAGGCAAAACTTAGTTAGTTTAGTTTAATTCATTTATTATGCACTCCATACCCATCTTGTGGGCGGTAGTGGAAAGGGTTACAGAGGCACATAATGGGCTCAGGGACTGGTCCTCACAATTCATTTAGCTAAGCAAGTTACAATCTTGATGACTTAAAATAATTTACATACAAATTACTTAAAGATAAAATGGTAAACAATACAGTAGTAAAAGATGAAATAAGCTACAAGACCCAATAGTGACGCAGTTGCCACATTTCTGGGCAAGAAAGAGGAAGGCAACTTACAGGGCTGCCTCCTCTGCGTGCTAGTAAAGGAAGCAGAGCGAGGCAGCCCCACTAATTAAGCCAGCGCATGGTCAGTGAGTCAGCCATTCTCAACTCCTTGCTCCTATTTACCCTCCCGACCCAGGGTTGCCAGATTCAAATTGCTAAAAGTAGCGAGCTGACGGTCTAAAAGTAGCGAATTTGTAATACGAGTATCCCAATTTTTTGTTTATTGACTGATACGGGTTTCAAAGTAATCTATTAAGACATACGACTTCTTACACCGAAAATATGCCAATTACTGAAAACGGCGAAGGGTCATATTTTGCCCAAACCCCCCTGCAGTTTTCAAAATATCTGAAATGTCGGAAATTTGACTCCTGAGCGTGATTTTCGAGCCGAATTCCGATTCTCTGCACCTATCTCCATTTTCAAATTACGACTTTTTATACCGAAAATATGCCAATTACTGAAAACGGCGATGGGTCACATTTTGCCCAAACCCCCCCCTGCAGTTTTCAAAATATCTGAAATGTTGGAAATTTGACTCCTGAGTGTGATTTTTGAGCCGAATTCTGACTCTCTGCGCCTATTTTCATTTTCATATTACGAATTTTTATACGGAAAATATGCCAATTACTGAAAACGGCGATGGGTCATATTTTGCCCAAACCCCCCTGCAGTTTTCAAAATATCGTAAATGTCCGAAATTTGACTCCTGAGCGTGATTTTTGAGCCGAATTCTGACTCTCTGCACCTATTTTCATTTTCAAATTACTACTTTTTACACCGAAAATATGCCAATTACTGAAAACGGCGATGGGTCATATTTTGCCCAAACCCCCCCTGCAGTTTTCAAAATATCGTAAATGTCCGAAATTTGACTCCTGAGCGTGATTTTTGAGCCGAATTCTGACTCTCTGCACCTATTTTCATTTTCAAATTACGACTTTTTACACCGAAAATATGCCAATTACTGAAAACGGCGATGGGTCATATTTTGCCCAAACCCCCCTGCAGTTTTCAAAATATCTGAAATGTCGGAAATTTGACTCCTGGGTGTGGTTTTTGAGCCGAATTCTGACTCTGCACCTATTTTCATTTTCAAATTGCGGCTTTTTATACCGAAAATATGCCAATTACTGAAAACGGCGATGGGTCACATTTTGCCCAAAACCCCCCTGCAGTTTTCAAAATATCGTAAATGTCGGAAATTTGACTCCTGAGCGTGATTTTTGAGCCGAATTCTGACTCTGCACCTATTTTCATTTTCAAATTGCGACTTTTTATACCGAAAATATGCCAATTACTGAAAACGGCGATGGGTCACATTTTGCCCAAACCCCCCCCCCCCCTGCAGTTTTCAAAATATCTGACATGTCGGAAATTTGACTCCTGAGTGTGATTTTTGAGCCGAATTCTGACTCTCTGCACCTATTTTCATTTTCATATTACGAATTTTTATACGGAAAATATGCCAATTACTGAAAACGGCGATGGGTCATATTTTGCCCAAACCCCCCTGCAGTTTTCAAAATATCGTAAATGTCCGAAATTTGACTCCTGAGCGTGATTTTTGAGCCGAATTCTGACTCTCTGCACCTATTTTCATTTTCAAATTACTACTTTTTACACCGAAAATATGCCAATTACTGAAAACGGCGATGGGTCATATTTTGCCCAAACCTCCCCTGCAGTTTTCAAAATATCGTAAATGTCCGAAATTTGACTCCTGAGCGTGATTTTTGAGCCGAATTCTGACTCTCTGCACCTATTTTCATTTTCAAATTACGACTTTTTATACCGAAAATATGCCAATTACTGAAAACGGCGATGGGTCATTTTTCCCAAACCCCCCTGCAATTTTCAAAATATCTGAAATGTCGGAAATTTGACTCCCGAGCGTGATTTTTGAGCCAAATCCTGACTCTCTGCACCTATTTCCATTTTCAAATTACGACTTTTTATACCAAAAATATGCCAATTACTGAAAACGGCGATGGGTCATATTTTGCCCAAACCCCCCTGCAGTTTTCAAAATATCTGAAATGTCGGAAATTTGACTCCTGAGCGTGATTTTTGAGCCGAATTCTGACTCTCTGCACCTATTTTCATTTTCAAATTACGAATTTTTATACCGAAAATATGCCAATTACTGAAAACGGCGATGGGTGTTTTTACCCAAACCCCCCTGCAGTTTTCAAAATATCTGAAATGTTGGAAATTTGACCCCTGAGCGTGATTTTTGAGCCGAATTCGGACCCCGACCGGGTCTTCCTTCGTCTTAAACTCATATCTTGGCCTTTATGTTATGTTAGGTTCCAATCGCTTTACTAAATTACTCCATAGGATTTTCGGTATATTATTTATGTAAATAAACTGTAGGTACCCAGGTTAATATACTTACTCACTTCAATGCTCTCCCGAATGGGTGTCTTGTCCTGTATATATTCGGATTCGGATTCAAGTACCCTCTCCATCAAGCCGCCATTCGTTCCGGTGTAATGATGCACGCTGATGAATGAACGACGGTGATAAAGATCTGTGGTATCTCTCGAGAGTCGGTACTGAACCACTATTCGAATTTGATTACGATCCGACTGATATAGATTAAGCCACCCAAGAGGTGGCACGACATGAATAGCCTGTAAGATTACGATCCGTGAATTGATGACTTGTATTACAAGCTTCTCCTGACTTTGTCAAATTGACCAACATTTATTAGGTTATCTCACGGAGTCCTTGGTGATGCCTGTGAAGAGAGATTAATTGTGATTAGTAGACCTAGGATTAATGTAGAGTTAGAATTCGTAGGAGTATGCTATGTGGAATTAACAGTCCTGCACAAAAACTTCTGAGAATTTGGAACGATTACATTACTCATAATATAATTGCTACATTGTGTCACAATGGCAACAAAATCATTCCAGAGCTAAGTCAATTCTCCCATACCAGGAACAGTTGAAGGTCACAGGGGGTAACAACACTGCAAACCAGACATCACAAACCAGGAAAGAACCTTGGAGTTAGGATCCACCATTCACTGAAAGTTGCACAGCCGGTAGGAGTAGCGGTAAAAAAAATATATATAACTAAACCCTATGTGTAATCAAGCGTACCTTTGATTTTAAGGAAAAGAAGGTATTTATTCAAATGTAAAATTCCTGATGCGCTTCCACTTGGACTATTGAATCCAAGCATGGAGACGTCATCTTCAGGACATAGCTGTTTTGTACAACGTTCAACACCAGGCGACAAAATTCATTCCAGAACTAAGTCAACTCTCGTACCAGGAACAGTAGAGGGCCTCATGGCTAAAAACAATGCAAACACAGAGGACGAAAGGAAATGCATTGTCACCATCAGGGTTATAATCTACTTACCCGTAGAAGCCATAAATGCTAAAACTATGTTAAATGTTAAAATCCAGTTGGAAAAAATTATCAGTACAAATAGAGGGACCTTTGACAAGCCGCTGGCTTCCTCCCCTCGCCGAAGCCACTAGTGTTAGTGGGCCCTCAGGTAAATACAACACTGATCTTCACCGCCGGCTATAAATATATCAATCATCATCGCCAACCATTAATAGAACATCGACGAAGTACTGTTGGATTCGCTTTCGCTGACAGAAATCCTGGGTTCGAAACCCTGATGGTAAAAATATTGTTCGGCACTTTGCTTTCACTTACCAGTAAATAGGTACCGGAAGATATGCAACTGCTGTCGGGTTGTATTCTGGGAAATTGCATTCCTTTCTGCGTCTGCCAACACCATCACTTGCAGTCATTAGGAGGAAAAAAAACGTTTTTGCAAAACTGCACATATCATACAGGATTTATCTGAGAACAAAATTTGCCTGAGGTCACTATCTCTAGTGGCCTCGACAGAGACAGGAAGCCGACGACTTGTCAACGGGCACCCCCGTTTTTCGTGATGATTTTATCCAGTTTGATTTTGAACTGGAGGAATGATTCAGCGGTTTCTTTTTCCGTAGGTTTATGAGTAAGGCATCGCCTGTTTTCTGTCCTACATTGTTGCTTGTTGAGCTTGAAGATGTTGCCTCTTGTGTTACATCTGACCTATTAAGGAAGTCGTCTGGATCAATATCCTCCAAATTATTCAGCATTTTAAGGTTTCGATTGATTGATGAAGCCACCCAAGAGGTGGCACGGGCATGAGTAGCCCGGAGTAGTAGTAGTAGGTTTCGATGAGATCACCCCAGTCATGTATGGTCTGCAGTATTCATTTTTTATTTTTTATTTATTTATATATATACAAAGTACATTGGGTTTATGAGAGTACATAAGTATAGGCCAAGGAACTTTCCATAATTTTAGTGCTGATGTTAACATTGTCTATCTGAAGCTGAATTGTATTTGTTGATTTGCTTCCAAATAAGATGTAGTCGGTCTTTTCTATGTTTAGTGTGAGTTTGTGGGTTGACATTCATTAGTGGACTTTTTAATTTTTAAATTCATTATTTACAGCAATATTTAATGTATGTAGGTTGGGGGTCTGACGTCGATACCTAATTGTATTCACCTAGTTGTGCTTGTGGGGGTTAAGCTCTGGCTCTTTCGGCCCGCCTTTCAACTGTCAATCAATTAAATTATTATTTTTTTTTTATTATCCCCCCCCTCCCTGCACACACACACACACCCAGGAAGCAGCCCGTAACAGCTGTCTAACTCCCAGGTACCTATTTACTCTTAAGTGAACAAGTACATCACTTTTTTCAGGATGAAAAAAATTCTTCCCATTTGTTTCCGCCATCGCCGGGGATCGATCCCCGTACCCTAGGATTACGAGTCTCGAGCTCTGTCCACTCAGCCGTCAGGCCCCCTTGAGTAGCGTTAGCCCTGTGGTCTTGCATTTCACCTTTGTAAACATACACTAATGACACTGCAAAAAAAGGTACCTCGAACACTGGTTATATAGAACAGACGTAAGTCTGCTGATTTATTATTTGTGCCTGCAGAATCGAGTTATTAACTCTTGGACCCAGCCTTTCTAAAACATTTATTTTCCCTTATTATGTAACACGTGACGGTGACTGACCTGTTAGCGAGAAACAAGTGTGAGGACTAGAGGTGAGAGAGACCGTCCCAGGCGGCACAGTGGACCACACTGACCCGGCCACACTGACGCCTCACACTGACACAACACAACACCTTGCAACCACTACAGAAAACGGTGGGCCACGAGGGACGGTGGGCCACGAGGCGGGGTACTCATATATAAGATATACATATGTATATGTTACTATTGCTCTATAGTACAACAAATTTCTTCTATTGGACATTGTAGTAATAGGCATGATAGTCCATTTTATCTGCACATTGTAATAAAAATGCCATGAGCATCCAAACGAAAGAACTGTTTAGTTAAATTAACACGACCTTCAGTATCAAGGTCATGAGATTCTCAACATCCACACCAGCTCTGCTAGACTACAAGTACCTCTGGGAGTTTACACCACCTGCTCAAATGGGTGTAGCAAAATGTAAATTTAACTCTGATTCTGTAACCTTTTCCACTACCGCCCACAGGAAGAGTATGGGGTGCATAATAAATGGACTAAACTAAACTGTTTACATACCTTACGCCACTATGTAGTTGAATATTGACAAATTTCAGAATTTAGAGAATTTTATTGCAAATGTTAAAAAAAGATGTACGTACTTAATTCAAAATCTGGTCTACCAGAAATCCTAACCAAATATAAGTTTCCTTACTGTATGTAGAGCATGCATATGACTTAAATTTTCCACTGCCGCCTACTGCACGGGTGTTGGATGCATATTTAATATATAACTGGCTCACCACAGATGTAAATTGTTCAGTTTGGAGACTTAATTGTGGTCCAATTCTTGAACCAATCTGCAAGGAGATTTGTGTGAGCGAGGTTGGAGGCCATATGCTTGTAGTCAGCCTTAGGCAAATTTTCATGTTGATTTTTTAATGGGGAGGTCGGGTCGACCCCTATAATGGCAACCAACTCCAAAATTAGTTTTGGCTCCTATTACAACAACCCATGAGGCCTGTTTAGCCTAAAATAGGGGTTTGGGTTTCCACAGAGTTTTCAGAATACTTTTCAGCTGTACACAATGCAACATTTTTTTGTTTAACATTGCATCAAAGTAACAACAGTAAAAATAACATTGTGGTTACGATGTGTGTTTGCTGGGTGCACATGCTGCATATTCTGAAAGAGAAATTGAGGGAGAGAGAATGTGAAGGAAGAGATGAAGGAGAGATGAATATGTGCATTAATCTAATCTTTGTGTATTGTCAAATTTAATTACAATTAATTAATGTACCTGTAACTGACCTGGCGTAGGGGTGCACCACCGGAACCCCCAAAGTCTTACGATTTTAATACCATGATTAATATAACTAATTACTTTCGTAAATGTATTAGTGTAATTTTAAATAATTGAACATAAAATTAGTTATTAGTTGTAATGGGTTTATTAAATCTATTATAGATTTAATAAATTATATTATTACTATTATTACAATACTATTGACATAATATTATAATTACTATTATAAATTATTGTAATTATAAATGTTACTATTATTATAGATATTATTTATAAATGTAATTTATAAGTAAATAATTATCAAAAGAAGGCACCAAACCGGTAAGACTATGTAGCACCATCAAATGTACGGGATAATCAAGAGGGCGCTAAATATCACCAAGGATGCCAATACGAAACAGAAACGCACAAGGCGAACGATATCAAAAGTATCCGATTCACCAAGAATTCTATCTAGGGACAAGTGACCGCGAGGGACGGTTGGAAAGCAAGACACATGCTCGTCCTGGAAGTCAGGACATTCAACAAGGATATGCACGACTGAAAGAGGGATAATGCAATTTGGAGAATACGGAGCAGGGCGGCACTCCATTAAGTGACCGTGAGTTAATCTAGTATGGCAAATACGCAACCTTGCCAGAGCTGTTTCTCACCGCCGGTTATAGTGGTAGGAGGAAGGCCACGGGGACACACTATGCTTATGAGTACACAGTTTGTTAACAGTAACAGAAGTCCAGTAACTAGAGTTCTCATTTTCTGTATAGGTGGTTGTCAAGTAAAATGCATTGAAATAAGAGGTTGTTGAAGCCAATTCCATCCCACAACTTCAAGAAAAAATATAATGAAAACATTAATGTTGAGATAATTAGCACACTTGGTATAAATGGCTAGGAAGTGGGGCATAAAGAGCCATTTCTCACTCCTCTGTAGTCACGGGTTGGTGATAGATAGCTAATCCTAGATATCTGACTTCCTTCAGGCAGCTTCTTATCAGATTGTGACCACAGCATTAGTTTCTACAGAAGGCTCTTTCACTACACAAACACCTTTTACTCCTTCAAACAGTCTTATCACTCATCCTCCATTTTTTCATATACTGTTCCACTCTTCCCACCTAAGGAACCAGTTGTCTGAGTCTATCATATGATCCCTCTATTTCATCCTTCTTTTTAAATGGCTCTAAAGTTTTCTACTAACTTGGCCATAGCACCTCAATATACAGTATTGTATACAGCTTCACTCAATCCACACTTCATTCCCTTCATACTACATCTCATACTTCCCTCATTGCTATACCTATCCCACATACTAACAGCAACTGCTTTTCTCCAAAAATTTATATCCACTGCTTGTACTCATGAGTAGCATACAATATCTCACTCCTTTTTTAACTCGCATACCGTAGTAATATATTGTAAAATATGACTTGAAACCACATTTGGAATTTCACTATATGATATTTTCCTCTGACAACATTTAATTTTTTCTCTTCATAATAAAAGACAACAAAATGCCATACTCATAAATTAAGGGAATAACCATTGATTAAAATTTCCATTCCAGAGACTGATATCAGAAATTTAATTACTGTAATATAAAATACTATGAAGGTACAGTACATCCAAGTTAGGGAAATTTTGTTAATATTCTGTTAAATATTTTTAGCATATTTGCAAAAATATTGATATAAAAAATATAGGATATATATATAAAAAATAATGAAATTATAAGTTCTTGTTATTTTAAAAAATTAAAAAATGGAAATGCCCTCATTATTTGAGTGGATCTGTCAGAGGAATAATTGGTAAATCAAATTTATCAAGTTCTTAATTAAACCAAACATCACCATATACCATAAATATCATAAACATTTACTTAAATCCATTAGATAAATACTGTACTGTAAAAAGAGAAGTTGGAATTTTAAGAGGACAAAATATATTGGATGCAAGGATTTTAATATGTCATCAGGAGTACATGGAAGATTGGGGAGCACATGTATAAGACCAGTACATGGAAGATCACCAACACTATCACTGTGAAATAAATTAGTGGTCTTAACCAATAAATTATTATTATTATTATGTAGATGTTCATCTACAATACTAAGAGAGAAAACACAAGTCAAGTATTGTTAAATAGGAACTAGTACATAACTTTTTTTTTTATATAAGTACAGTATAATACTGTACAACTTATTAACTATTATAAATGTATTGTAATTATGTTTATGAACAGTATGCTCTCCTATATAAAGATTCAGGATATAATAACCTAACATCCTTATATACAACACAACTAATTCACTTTTTATTTTTAAAGCACTTCATAGGTTATCATCATTATTGTAATGGGTTATTATGTTATCCAACAAATAACCCATGAAATTTAATTTTAGCTTTCATGACTATTAAAAATGAATTATTAATAGAGTACCATGTTTTAATTAAATCTATAATATTACACTATTGACCATAACTTAAAATATCAAACTATATTAAAACACAACCATAATTACTGCTTGTCACAACACACACACACACACACACAAACCAACTCTTAGAGCATTACAGTACACAATCTCATCTGACATGCCAGTAGTTTACACAATATGTACTTCAGATGTAACATAAGCAATAAAACATATACAAATAATGATATATATATATATATATATATATATATATATATATATATATATATATATATATATATATATATATATATATATATATACACAGTATATATACATTGTGCAACACTTCAACTGGCTTAAAGAAGATACCTTACTTTAGGTATATATGACTATAATTAGCTGGAAGAGAACTTGATCTAATTGACCATATGTGATATAATAATACTGTTATAAGACCATTTCTCCGTACACAACACTTATCACGTAAATTCTAATAGATTGGATTGGCAATACAAACAGGTTACTGATGTGTAAATAAAGTATAACTTAAAACAGGCATTTACAGATTTTAATTTTGAGCTTTGATAAATACAAAGTCAGTCACTTCTTATAAATATTATTCATAAAAAAAATAACAAAATGAGCTACTCATTATAAAGCAATTTCAAGATTAAAAGACCCTTTGGCACCTGTGTAGTGACACAGGTTCCTATCATTTTTTTTTAAAGACTGTCATGACATGTTTCACTTTGTATGATATTAGTCATATCAGTGTTTTTTTAACATTAAACTTTACTGTAATTTGTTTGTGTATGCATATATATATATATATATATATATATATATATATATATATATATATATATGCAAACAAGCCTGAATGGTCCCCAGGACTATATATATATATATATATATATATATATATATATATATATATATATATACATATATATATATATATATATATATATATATATATATATATATATATATATATATATATATGTATATATATATATATATATATATATATATATATATATATATATATATATATATACACACACATACTTGTTCGCACATGTATGTGTGTGTGTGTAATTACCTAAGTGATTACACAATTAGCTAATTGTATGTATGTATGTATATTATTACGTATATATTTATTACTACTAAAAAGTTTTACATTTCTGGATTATATTAAAAATGTTTTAAATAATAAAAATATGTATGAAAAGTTATTTTTTAATAACTATGATTTACTAGTAATTTTACAAAATTTAATACTGCCTGCAGCATAAGATAGGTTGTCAACAGCAATATAAGAGCAAGTATGAAGTTATTATTCAATAAACAAAGTAGCACCCAAGAATCAGTTCTGAAATGTCATACTACAGTATAGACACATCACACTTAGCACTGAAATATAAAGGTCATAGTTCATAAACCAATAATATATTTTAGCACACCATTACTTAACAATACTGCAGTCTATATATCTACAGAATATTTATAATCCTTCTACTGTACAATACAGTACAGCAAACCGTTAAACGTGTAATGCTAACTCCACACACCAAGATGTTTACATGTACTGTGTATCCCATTTATTGTACCGTCACGTTGTATGATCTATAAACTCGTTATGTTTCCATCGTGTTTAAAGTTTGTCATCACCATATTTGTTATATGTCCTCATCAAAATTTGCAATTGATTTCATAATCAAAAATATACCATTTTATTCTTCACAGGAAATTTTTGGTAACTAAATGGACTTGATGTTTACTCATCATAGACAAGATATTTATCAATAGCTTATTATAATATGACTATTATTATCTTAGTATGTCAATACTGTAGTCTTTATTTAACCATTTATTTATTTGTATAAATATCATATCACTGTACTATAGAAAGTCTGCCTAAGTGAGTGAGTGAGTTTGCCTTCACCACATCACTACAAAATGCTTAATTTGTTAACTATTTAATAATTTAATAGTTAAATTTAATAATTTGTTAAGAATTGACCAAATAAAAAATCTTTCTAATGGCTCTGTGGCTCATTTGAGTACAATTCTAAGTTGACCAAACCACAAACTAGAAATTGAAGAGATGACGATGTTTCGGTCCGTCCTGGACCATTATCAAGTCGATTGTGATGAGACAAGGGATGCAAGAGATTAAATAAGGCAACAGAGAGGTGAGGAGACTGAAATCTTAGAGGAAGATAAGAGCAAGCCTTTGCCTTGCTCTTATCTTTGGAGGCAATCTCTTGCCTCCCTCGTCTCTTCACAATCGACTTGATAATGGTCCAGGACGGACCGAAACGTCATCGTCTCTTCAATTTCTAGTGTGTGGTTTGATTAACATTTTTCAGTCATGTTATTGTGACTTTTCATCTGCATACAGTACTAAGTTTCCACCCATGTCCCCTTGTTTATATGCCACCTGTGCTAAATAGTTTGACTTTATATACTATGTCAATTCCTCTGAGAATTTTATCAGTAGTAATCATGTCTCCTCTACCTCTTCTAATTTCCAGTGTTGTGAGGGTTTAAATTCAGTAGTCTTTACTTGTAGCTTATACCTCTCATCTTGGGGACTAGTTCTGTGGCATACCTTTGAATCTGTTTTAGCTGAACCCGGTCAGCCAGAGCCTCCATGCCCCTTGGCATGTCCAGTACTATAACCACTTAGTTACAGACTGCACAAAAGTATTGGGAAGTCGTCTTACTTTTAACCCCAATACCTGACAGCGCTTATGATCATTTTGGGCACATATTTCATCAAATAACTTCAGCATGCTTGGGCTGTATGAGTATCATTTGTGGGTACAGTATCATTTATGACTATCACAAATTTGTAGGGTACCTAGGTATTATGTAGGGTACCTAGTATGGTTTTTGCCATTATTGAAACATGCCACAAAATGGTGATTAAAAATGAAAAAGAGTTTGATTATTCATACATGCTAAATGCTGAAACTGAATATTATACTGTAGCACCAATTTTCAATATACACTGAGAACTACTTGTGTTTTCTATGCTACATTCATCCTGATATTCACTATACAGTAGAATGTTCCATCTTTCCACTGTAGTGGCATTATTGCTTCTTCTGGGTACTTTGTAAAGAAATAACTGTATGTAAGAGCTCTACAATAGAAGTTACTGATATTATATTCTTAAGTTCTACAAACCTTTACTGAAAAGCACGACTAGGTAATAGTTGCATACATATTTGTCAAGATAATTAATGGAATACTTACAATAAACTTAATGATTTCAGAATAATATTAGTACAACACATGGCAAGTAACCGTTACTGATAACTACAATCCTAGTTCTGCATTTGGGTCTTCAATGCTATAAACTATTCTTTTTTTCAATAAAATATTTTAACATAGGGAATACTGTACAGTATATTCATTTTGTAATTACAAATATTCTTAATCAACAAATGATGGTTTGAAAAATTCATTACAACAATTTCAACATTATGTAACCTTGGAACTGGCGAGTTTGGAGTGCTGCAGTATTTCAGATATGACTTTTCTTCAGCATGTTAGAGCACTCCACCGAGACATATGTAGCGAGATTTACCAAGCCGCTGGTATAAATAAACACAAACATATGAACTTTGAAAATATCAAGACTGTATTAACTATATATTTAAATTTACTAATTAAATGTGAACAATTATTTACTTGGCATAAATGAAACCACAGTTACTTCAATATAATACAACTATGATAGCATTTTACACAATGCACATATTAAATTGTTTGTACTAAATTTCTTAAAACCTGATAATTAGTGATAATATACTACCCAAAAAATGCAGTTGTGTAAAATACTGTGTACTGGCATCAGAGTGAGATAGGATGTCTTACCATTAATGTTTTACAACTATGCTACTAGAATGAACAGCACCAATCTCACAATCTTCCACTCAAGCAGCTGCAGTCTTCTTTGTAGGTGTATCTATGGGTTTTTCATGCATTAATGATCAATAAAAAAATAAGATATCTATATATCATTAATCAAATGTGTTTACTATAAATTAACTTTGTTCCAAAAACAAATACTGCAATTGTAGTTGCTATATTTCTAAAGTACCTGTATTAGCACAATGGAAAATACAGATAATCATATTAAGTAAAAATATACCTTAAGAGAATAAAATTGTACAGATCAATTAAATTAAACCCCAAGCATATATCCTCATGGTAATAAACATTACCAAATAATTACAACAGTTTAATACAAAAGAATATGCAAAACTAAATATTTATTATATAAAATAAATTTTAGCTGCTCAGGCAAAGAACCATTGCTTAAATTTGTTACAATTAACAATACAGTATTTGGCAAATACTAAAGCATCTCAACTATATATTATTAAATAGTACAATAAATATACTTAACCCTGAATATCAAATGAAATGCTGTCTGTACATATTATGAATAAATTAACAACATTACTGTCAATATAATTGACTACTGAAATACATTTCACTCTTAAAAATGTATGTTATATAAATCACATTTATTACAACATTCAAACAAAAATCTTAGCTTCAAATGCATTGACAAGGAAAAATAAAGTTATTTTTAATAAATATTAGATTGAGCTTAATGAAAAAGAAAATGCTGAGGCTTGATACTTTCTTCGAGATAATAAATGTTATACAATACAAATACAAATCTGTTCATTCAGAAAATTTCTCTCTGGCCAGTGTACTTTACCTATAGTTCTCACCGGTCATTTGTTATGTATTGTGTGCATTAATAAGGCTGTTTTAAGGTTATTTAAATTAAATAGAATGCTATTACTCTATATAATTGAGTGCATGCCAATAAAGATGAACATATTGCCATGAATAATGCCAACAGCACACTTCATTTAACTTTTGACTTTCAGGCATGTATTCAAAACAAAGTGACCCACTTTTCCTGTTGCATGGGTCATTTCTTACAGCATATACGCAAGTGTAATGACAACACCCAAAATGTTGTGGCGAGTTGGCAACACTTGACAATATGTTAATATTGGCATGAAATTACACTTCAATCATTCATTTAAAGAATGGAGATATCACTTAAATATATTAAGTCCTCAATTGATGATCCAGTATTTATCACTTAGTCATCAAACTTCAACATTTAAATAAATTTGTTCATAAATAATCTATGAACTTATTACCATATTTGCATTATTCTAATAAATCTACATGTATTGCAAACTTTACTAGCTACATACAGTTTAACAATAACTAAACAAATAAATAATAATGGTATTGCACTTACTAAAAAGAATTCATGATCATTTGCCGACCATTAATATTTCTAAATACTTCTTACTCTTACGGCTTTATTTCTGTACCGAAGATCAATAGCTTTGTGTCATCCTAAATCACAGTCAATGTCAACTCGATACTTTTCAAATGCAGCCAACCAAAGTAAATCCAGTATCTCTAGTTTCTATAACAGACATATCTCACAATACAAACCATATTACAAATATAATTACCCCCTTGTCCCTGTGGGTTGTAGTGTAAGTGGAGGGGGGGTAGATGTAGAGGGCTAGGAGGAAGGCCTTGTGTGTGAAGTGTGAGTGTTGGGTATTGGAGTAGATGTGGAGGGGAAAGATGAACATCCATACTTGCTGATAAAACTCTTGGGGGCTTGTCACTAATGATATCTCCTTATTGCTAAGAATCTTTGAGTACTGAATTTTATTTTATACTAAAAATGGCATCCTGGGAAGGCTACACTTCCCAATATTAATTAGGAAGCTCGACTGTATTATTATACTTAAATGTTTCAGGTTCAAACAAATATGATGAAGCATTCTTAAAATATTGCAGAGAATAAAAGAGAAATACACAATATTGTGTTGTTATTTTGATACACTGCCTAATAGCAAAATGAACTTTAGATGTTTGATGACAATATATAAGTATTTCAGGTTTTAAGGCAAAACACTGATGTTTCCAAAAGATATTACATGAAAAATAACAGAGTTGCCATGGGGGCTTCATTGCTTATTTTCAATACCAGCATTCTTTTTAACTAAAATTTAGGAATGCAGAGTTTCAAGCCAATACAATGAAGTATTCTTGGGATAGCGAACAGATACCCTGAAGAAAATAAAACAAAAGAAAAACAAAGATATTTAATAATACCCTAAGATACTTCTGCTGGGGGATACCTATAATTATCGAATAATATATTGTGCCATTTGTTGTTTCCTATAACAAAAATAGATTCTTGATCTAGTATGTGTTAATGGGCACCATCATGCAACAACCAAACAAAGACTTGGATTACATAAAAAAACAAAAGTTATCACAACCTATTCAATGGCTTTTGGAAATGGCACCTGCTTTTTTCAGGAATATTATATCAATTAGGTACATTATTCATCAGATTTTTTGTTTTGTTTTTAATGTATTTGTATATAATATTATTATATAGTGTTAATTTTTGTTAAGTAAACTGGCCTATATTCACCAATATAGTTTACATTTTGAAAATCATATAAAGCTGTTGACTAGATAACAAAATATGCTTGAAAGTCTTTTTAAGTCACATAACTTTAGGCACACTTCATATAATCTTTATGAGATGCAACCATAAAATATAAACAAATGAAACACTTGCCTGTCTTGACAATGTACATAAAATTTAAAAAATAAAAGAGTCTAGCCATGCTTGAAAAACACAAAAAAAATGTTCCTAGTTTTGACTCCTAGCATTCATTAGCATTCAGAATTGTTATTTTCTTAATACCTGCATATAAAGGGAGACCATATTTAAAAAAAAAAAAAAAAAAAACATGAGCTCACCTCTTAAGTACTCCAAAAATAATTCATATAAGAAATACGAATTAAGTTGATGTAACAAAGACTGTACTAAAACTAGTTTCTTGCTGATGTAGGAAGGGGCAATTTACTCCCAGCTGGTTTTCCCCTTGAAACAGATGATGGCTTAGGAATGGATGAACCCTGACGTTGGGAACGTGGTGAAGGTATTGGAGAGGGAGGAGTGGTAACTTGTTCAGAAGTGGAGTTAGAAGTATGACGACCAGATCTAGTTGTAGATGAATTAGCACGTGTCACAGACGCTGATGACCTGTGTTGTGAACCCCGAGTCAAGGAACGCAGATCTTCTGCAGCAGGTGAGGAGCAGCGAGAAGAGGCTGGGGATGAACTTGTACTCCCATTATGGCTACCGCTGCGGCTACCTCTGCCAAAGCCACTAATGGGTCCATCCAGCCCTGGGGAAGAACAGCGTGAACCCCCTGGGGAGGAACTGCAACTTGTAGGTCTAGATCCTCTGTTTCTAGGAGTACGAACTTGTGGTTGCCTCAAGCGTGACCCCACCACATTAAGGGTTCTAGGACGATTTTCAGTTTCCTGTGGAGAAGTTTGTGGGGAAGTGGCACGGGAAGAATTTGGAGACACTGATGGAGAAGTTGGAAGAGCTAATCTGGAAGGAGATGTGCGCAAGTTTTCATGACTGAGAGACTTTGTACGTGATGGAAGCAGCCCACGAGATGGAGATGGAGCAACAGTTGAAACTGGTCTGTTGGGACGAGATGGTGGTCGAAGACGCGTAACAACATTGTTAACAGTTGATCCATTGCCACCTTGGCTGCCTCTTCTTGAACCTGAAGTGTTCTGACTATCCCTATGATTAATAGTCTGGTTATCCTGACCACGAGGAGACTCACTCTGGTGCCCTATTGCACCTGGTGGTGCTGGTATTCTACTTACTGAAGCAATGGAGGAGGGTTGTCTCAAACGGGAACTACCCAAATTATTGCTACCACGATTCTTGTTATCCATAGTACCACCTTCATTGTTCGTAGATAGATGGCTACCATAAGTGCGATCTGAGGCCCTCCAGCGAGAAATCCGTGAAGCACTGTTCTGTGGAGTGGGCAGACGACTATTGATGACTGATTCATCTATACGAATACCAGCATCAACCAAGAACTCATCCGTAGTGGGGTCGAGTGTAGACATGCTGGGGAGAGAAGCAGGATGAGTAAGGCGCCATGGGGGTGAGGCAAGAGGGATATGGGGTCTAGGGCGGGAATAAGGTGTAGGAATAAGACAAGGAGGAATGCGAGCCAAAGGGTGAAGGCCATGTTGTAACCAGGAAGCACCTAGTGGTCCAATAGGATAAGCTGGAGGCGAGGACCAAGGTGCTAGTTCTGCAGTGTCTAATAAAAAATATGAATGGAGAGGCTGCTCCATCATTCTAGCTTCATGCTCATGGGCTCCCCGGGATCTATCACCATCATAACTGTACTGAGGATAAGGTTCTCGTGGATAAAATTCAGCAGCAGCAAACATTTCTGCATGATAAGGGTCAGGGCTAAATGGTTCAGTAAAAGCAAGAGAAGATAGGTACTCTTCAGGATGATCATATGAAAAATGTGTTGGAAGAGATCGGGGAGAGTACATTGCAGAAAGATGAGGAGGAAGGGTTGGGGGAAAACCATGATAGATATAAGGATCTTCAGAATCCAGAGGATAAGCAACATGATGAGGTCTGGTGCCGGGTAGAGGTTGTGGGGATCGCTCTCGTTGTCTGCCACTTGTAGAACTCTTACTTTCACTTGCATGACTTCCATATTGTAAGTGGTGGATAGATGGGTCCAGAGAGCATGAAGAAGTATTATATTTTTTGGAAGAACTTTCTTCTTTATTGGATGAACTGTAGAAATGAGTAGATGAATCTGAATAATTGGAAATTTTGCTGTGGCGTTTAGAGGGTTTATCCAAGTGATGAGAGCGAGTGTTAAATGCATCAGATGGCTCATTCCTTCGAGAAGAAACATCAAAATGACGGTTTTTATGAATGGGAGCTTCATAGAGATGTGTAGAAGGGGTACGTCGACATGACATTGTATCATAGGAATTACCAGGGTGTTGTGATGTGTCATGGTGACCAGGTCCTGGTTCTGGTTCATTCTCATATTCCTCTGACTCTGAAGCACTATGGTGGCGGTGACGGGTATGTTGTGGAGGCCAAGTGTACATACCATGTGGACTTGGTGGGCTAGCAGTATTGTGAGAGCTTGAAGACTGAATTTTGGTTTCTTTACTTGTCTGACGACGGCCATCATATAGAATATCTGGATCTTCAGTGTCTGAGTGACTGCCACGTCCATCAATTGACCATCCTCGACCAAATCTATTTCGCCGTGGCTCTTCAGGGCTGGTATCTGCTGATGCAACTTTTCTCCGCCAACGAGGACGAGATGTGCGCAACCAGAAGACCTCTCTGGCTGAAAGCTTCTCTGATATTCTATCTTCATTTTCACCACTATCTGATGGTAAAGATGCATAAGGTGGTCGCCGAGAAGACACATGTTTGGTATGTTTATCTGAAAGTCTTTCTCGAGAATCTGAGTGACGATCCCTTGACTCTGAAAGTTTGTCTCTAGATCCTGAGAGACCATCTCTTGAACCTGAGAGACCATCTCTTGATCCTGAAAGACCATCTCTTGATCCTGAGAGATTATCTATAGAACCAGAGAGATTATCTCTGGAATCTGAATGCCTCTCTCTTGAATCTGAGTGCAAATCTCTTGATTCTAAGTGTCTATCTCTTGAGTGCAGTGATCTAGAGACATGTGATGAAGCTGAAGATGGAGGCTCTCTAATGATTCTTGGTGACTCAGGAGAAAGCTGCTCATCCCAATCAATGCTAGGTTCTTCAGGACTAAGGAGGACCTCATCACAGATGTCGCTTATGTCCAACTCGTTGTCATCATCATCATCATCAAGAGACCATTCATTGGGGTTAGTAGCAGAGCTAGGAGATGTGTTAGTAGTAGAAGCTTGATACGCACCACCACTGTAAGGCACATGTTTGAAAGTTAGACACTTGAAACAATAGTGCTAAATTGTTCCCCGGACCATTTCTTTATCCATATATTTAATACTAGAATAAACAGAATAAGTCAACCAAGATAAAAATAGTATATATTAAGGTTACCAGTAGTTTACAGGCATTCCTTGTGCTTTCCACATAATTCTTGGAGAGAATGTTGAGTTTTATTTAATTTCCTTGGTCTTCCCTCCCAGTGACAAGGTGACAAAACCATTTATAAAGTTCCTTGTTATATTTGAGCACAGGTAGATGTGAGCCTAACAAAAAAACCTATAGTGTGTCCTGGGTGGGCCCAGGATATGGTCCAGGTCATGACTAAGGGGACTGCTCAGGAGTATTTTATAAACACACAACACTTTTTCTATCTACCACTAAATGGCAGCACCACCAACAATAACAGGTAAGCAGGCTCTTAAAAATGGAGGATGCAGTAACTGGGTACTACAACTAGACAGTGGCAGAGGACCTACATTCATTGACAATAGGGTTATTTCAGAGACATTATTCACACCTCACAACAGGAAGATCATAAATTTTTGCCTAGTCTAACTTTCAGGTAGGCTGAGTGAATGAACCATTGTAAATGAGGAGCATCTGTATCTTCCAAAGGGACCACATTCTAGTAGGACTTAAGGAGGCATTTAACTCAAACATAAATAGCAGGTACAATACTTCAAGCAAAACCCTGAATGCCCGTGACAGTGCAAACACATACATACAAACATACATCATATTTCAAATGTAGATATGATAGAGCCCAGTAGGCTCAGGAATCTGTACATCAGTTGATTAACAGTTGAGAGGCGGGACCAAAGAGCCAGAGCTCAACCCCTGCAAGCACAATTAGGCGAGTACACAATCTCTAAATGTGTATAAACAGGGCACTTCACAAAGTCCTAAGACTGAGACAGTCCCAAATGGGTTGTGAGGAAAGCATCCCAGCTCAAGACCCAGCCCACACCAAAATACACCCAGACAGCCACAGAGAAGATAGCTCTGACGACTGTCAGTCTTTTTCAATCAACACAAAAAAAAAAAAAACCTGCAACCCACATGCCAAGTTGAGAGTAAAAAAAATTAAAACTAAACCAAAGTCATAGAAAAAGAGTAGTCACATACCATTAAATGAACACTGAACAATGGATACCCTGAATATTAGCTACTATACTTTATGAATTTTTCCTCTGCATGGGTGAGAAGAACAAGAGTGGATGCCAGGTGACAAGGAAGAGTAATTGGGTCTTTTGATTTCTTGTTGGTGTTACTGCTGCCATCTAGTGATGGTTAGAGTGGTATATACCTAGCCTACCAGCGGTTTACAGAAATTAGGCTGGCAGTTCTTGTATTAGTCAATAATTTTTCATAATTTCTCATAGAGGACATCGGATTTAATTTTGCTCTTTAATGTCTTTGCAAGCAGTCGATTTGGCAGAGGTTTGAACCTTATCTCCCCAATCTTTCCTCCTCAGCTAGGTGACAAAATTATTTGAAAAGTTCCTTGTTATCATGAGGCACAGGTTGACACGAGTCTAATACGAATATTGTGGTCAGAGTAGGCTCAAGCTTTAGCTTGTGGAGCAACTGAGAGAACCTGGTTCAAAAAAGTAATATGAAGATTTTGTATAAAGCAACTACAACAATATAAATTATGGCAACAATATACGAACAATTTCATATTTTGACGCCATATTGTCATTTTATTAATAATGCATAATGCAGAAATGTAGCAAATCTAAACAAAAATTTGACACAGTGAACATTTTATCATAGCTTGAAATTAAATCTATTGATCAAATCTTTAATTTGATCTATCGATCTTTTATCTTTTAATAATACAGAATTCATTATAACTGTGCAGTAATTTATTTGATTAAGTTTTTCCATGACTCATGGCCTTTAATTAAATAAAATATATTAGATCATTTGAGATTGTAAGATCATTGCCACTCAGAGATCTAGTTTCTCTACTCCACTGAAAGGCTACACAGGGTGCTATAGTACCTACACATTTACAATGTGCCATCTCTTTATTTGTATTTGTTAAACAAAAACAAACCATGTTAAAAATTAATTAATTAAATTCAACATTGAAGAAAATTTCAAGTTTTGAATATACAGTATGTGCAGATAAGACAAAAACATAAGGAAATTTTTTAGCAACGAGAATGGTAAAAGTTCATGGTCCAGGGAACAATGTATCAACTGCATAATGATCATCATACAAATATTACAATAGTAACCTAATACACAAGCCTAAAATATCTATAATGTCTTTATTGAAATTAAATTTACAACAGTTTGAACAAAACCTTTTAACCCTTAATGTGCGGCTATCATCAGGAAACCTCTCTAGCTGAGCCCATAAACAAAAAAAAAAATGGTTCTTATAAAATTATATAAAGATATATTTGCATGTAAAACTTTTGGAAAATAAAAAAAAATCTAAGTGTTTTCTGGTGTTTAAACATATGGGAGGGAGCTGGGTGGAGGAGTCTTTAGGATCGTACAGTATCAACAATGTACATGTTGATACTGTACATTGTTTATTTATTCATCAAGTAGGGATGAGGGGGGGCTCTGGTGTTCAAGTTAGACCGTTATTATGTTTGCCATTTAACTGCAGTTTACTCACTTTGTGTAATAACTCAATATATATGAACACACAATTATTAAAAATAGTGACCAAGTGCTGTATTTAGGGCTGCCATGAAATATGTATACTGTATTTTTATTGCATGTAAACCTGCTCTCGGCACAACTCAAAGGAAGTGTCGTGCAGCCCACTCCTTTGCTGCTATTCTGTCCATGAATACTGTCCACAAATAATGTAGATTCAATGTAAAAAGTAAGACATCATAAGTAAGCAATTAAAATTATAGTAGACGTTTTCATGAGTCTAGATTAATCTATTACTATACATCCAAACAGATGTATTACTGCCATATTTACATCATTTGTATAAAAACCAGTGCTAATGATGAAAATCAACTTATGATGATAGCCGTACTTTAAAAAGGTATTAACTAATTTACAAAGCCTTTAACAGGAATTAGAGATGAATTAATCATAGCTGAAATCAGCTTTTCAAATAAGTAAAAAGGGGGTCTATTAACATTATGGTCAGTTTCTAAGAGGCTAAAGTATAATATAAAAAAAAATTAATATTTTGTATAAATTACACCTAAAATTATCTCACAGAGAATATGAGCTACCATAAATGTAACTACAATAACATAAAACATTACAAAATTGTATGCAACTTTTGTTCCTGGGAAGTTAAATGTTATTTTCTGACTGCTTATGTCTCCAAAGTAAATAAAATTATTATTTTTCCCCCCTCAAACTAAGACAGCTTAGGGAAGACATCTTGAAGGTACTTGAAGGCTACTAACTAGTAACATTGTTTAATAAGTCAACAGCCTTCCAGTACCTCAGGATATCTTAGGCAAATGTCGAAGACAAGTTTGAGGAGAATAATAAAAAAAATTTATACTTTGGAGGCATAAGCAATCAGAAAATAACACTTACTATCCTGAAAATATATTTACACAGTGTTATTTAAAAATATCATAGTACATTAATCACCATTTATATAATAAAACTGTACTAATTAATATTTTCTTATTGTGCAGTAAACTCTCATATACTGTATTGTAATTTGCATGAACTCATTTCAAAGCCTGTTAAACCACTGAAAACCTCCATATAGAAGAAAACATTTAAGATGACATAAAATAAGGCTTTGAGTCAAAATAAAAACACTTTTCTGAACATAATAGTTTGGGTGCTCCCAAGGATAAGATCCACATGGGAACAGATTAAGTGCAGAAGGCATAATGACCCATGTGAGGCAGCTTCTGTTTAAAAGTAGGGATACACTATCACAGCCAGAGTCAGCTGGCAACTGCAGGTGTGGCTGAGGGCTGGACCTCGAGCTTTGTGTTCTGTTCAAGACACATTTAGCTAGCATCCTCCAAGCTCTGAGCTTTATAAGTTTAGATCAAACCCAAACAGACACAGTGGTCCGGAACTTGTAGGTACGTTTATAGCTCCAAGGCAATACATTTCATTTTTGAAGACTATTATTGATCAAAATACTTAAGTCAACTTCAACTTGACTAACCTTGTCTGTTACATTACTAAAGGTGACCCCCAATTGCTTCCCCTGGCTGCTTATGACAGACTTAAATAACTTTGCTACTGATGACTAATTGACTATTGACTGACTAATGATGACTGACTTAATTGACTCGGGCATCTGATGACTGACTTGACCAACTAATGATAGGCTGACATGACCAACTACTGATGACTGTCTTGACCAACTACTGATGACTTGACTTACTACAGGAGAGAGTTCTGGGAGTTCTACTCCCAAGCATGGCCTGGGCCTAGGTTTAACTTATAATAACTTTGTCCAACAGGCTGTTGCTTGGAGCACCCCACAGGCCCACATACCCACTACAACCCAGTTGGACTGGAACTTCTTGTAAAAACTTATTCAATTACTTCCTGAAGATGTCCACCATTGTTCCAATAATATTTCTAATGCCTGCTGGGAGAGTATTGAACAGCCATGGATCTCTGATGTTCATACAGTGCTCTCTGGTTGTGCCAATGGCACCTATACTTCTCATTAGTTCTATTCTACATTTCCATTTGTATCTTTCAATCCACTATGTGGTTATTTTACTGTGCAAATTTGGGACCTGGCCTTTCAGTATCTTCCATGTACTGTATATATTATTTGTCTCTCTCGTCTCTTTTCCAGAGAGTACATTTTGAGAGCTTTGAGATGGTCCCAATAATTTAGGTGATTTATTGTGTCTATGTGTGCCATAGATGTTCTCTGTATTACTGCGCCTATTTCAGAAATCTCTATTGCTCGGAAATGGCGAGCGAGTACTGAGCAGTACTCAAGGTGTACAGCATCAGAAGATCCAGAAGACATTTTAGATTTTTCTTTAGTTAGTAACCAAATTACTCATATCTACTCAAAGTCATAATATTCCGCATACAAATGATCAGTGTTTCGTGATCATCAATTGCATTATTATTGCATCGACCTACAATATTAAAAAAATACAAAAATATAATTGTTAAACAAGTTAACTCAATAAATGGTTAAAAGCTTTTATCTACAATAGAAGTTGTGTGATAAATTTCACACAAAACTGGAAGTATATTACATAAATTTCAATAAGTGTAGTATAAATCATATTTCTTACATCTACTAGCTCAAGGCCTGCCAGAATTGATATGCTTTATCTGACACTTCAAAATGTACTGTATTGTCATTTTTCCATCCCACACAATCATATACATTTTATTTTCCAAATAGTTTTTATACAGATTTTTCCAAATTAATGTCTATTCCACAATCTATTTCCAGCACACAATATATGCAAGAAATGTGGACGAGGATTAGTAGAAAGTATTACACATACAGATATGAGAATTTACTGCATAAACTTAATAAATAATAAATGAAAACTATTTCTAAATATCATGCTAAATGTACATACCATTATTTAACAATAAGTTGTTTCCTGCCTCCATAGCAGAGTGATCAATGGAAAACATCCTTCCATTGTTTGGACTTTTTATATACCAAAAACTCCTTTAATATTACTGTTGTATATAAGACAATTCCTCTTATGTATTAATACACAAATTAATATTTAAACTCTTTATCTTTTATACAGTCAAATATTTATTCTCTTTGCAAAGAATAAATTACAATTATTAGGTGAATGAAAACTAACACCCAATCCACACACACATATGAAAAGACAGAAAATAATGATATTTCAGTCTGTTTTGGACCCTAATCAAATCCAGAACAAACCAAAACATCATTATTTTCCTTCTTTTCATATGTGTAGGTTGAGTATTAATTTTCTTTAATTTAGAAAAGTGAAAGTCAATGTTCGGAGTAATTTCCTACTTGAAACACCCTGCGTGTAATGAAGGAAAGGGTTCAGGCAGACAGAGGATGACATACTAAATCAGACAAGAAGAAAGGACACCAAGGCATTAATAATGAACTTATAATGCATGCATGCAGGGACACATCACTGAAATCATGTAATAAAATTTTAAAATAACATAAATGAAAACTTAAATTCTTAAAAATTCACAGCAAATAAGGGGGAAAACATTATTCTACATTTATATATATTTGAAAGTATTGAATGTATTTTCCTAAAACTATATATAATTTAGATAAAATACTGTACATATATCTTCAGACAAAAATATTATCAAATACAGTACAATATAAAAAAAAAAGCTTTCATTAAAACTAGCTACAAAAAAAATTGTTAAATAAAATGAAACCCCCATTTCATTTAGACCCATAGTAGCTCCCTGGTGCTTAAGCATCGGTACCACTAAGCCTATGAATTGGTCTCCAAGTAAATTAACACGAGACACAGTCAGAGAAAATGTGATGCTGTCTGGCTCTTGAAACCCTACTGAGCACATGGTGCTGCCGCCTGAAAGTGGGCACTGTTGGTCAACTAGTCGGCTAAACAAACAAACTGTTATCAACAACTTTATGTTGATAGTTACTTGTGATGACAAAAGAGCACTTAAGAGTTTTTCTCCCATAACTCCCTAGCACCTATTATGAGTAAAAAGTGAGGCTTCAAAAATTTCTGTGATGCCACTGCCAGAATTGTCATCCACTGAAAATTAAATGATCTCAGAATGCAGCATTCGCCTCAACTATTCAAACAAAAATGACTGACTGACATAATATTCTTTGGTATTGAATCAACTACCTCAATACAAAACTTCAGTGTCATGGAAAAACTGAAAGGCATACTTGATATTTTAAATGCCTTTGAAACAGAAGCTTAATTTTTTTAAGCATAATTTACCATTATGTACAGTAAAATGTCTTTCATTTATTCAATATTTCTTCTGTTCAATATATTCCTATGAAAACATTTTTACCACTCTTTAATTAATAAAGATATATCAATCAGATCTACAAAACTTTCTTACAGAATGAGTGATGTTCATATTTGTATTTGTATTTGTTAGTTATTTGTATTTGTATATTACTGCCAAGATAACCACGTTCAAGTGATATATTGGAGAACTATCAGTAAATGTTAAAGAACAAGTGTCCTATTCAGTCTACCAGCATGTTACTGGATCATCAAGGATAGCTGCCACCACTTTACATTGATAAATTACTTTTATTGTAAATTAGGCACCAGGTTGCAGAAAGGTTTGGCATACCTTCTCTGTAGTAAACAACAATACCAGCCAATACTCTCCAACCCAACTCGACCCAAAGGATTGGTGCTCAACCACTTGGGGTGGACGGTAGAGCGACGATCTCACTTCATGCAGGTTGGCGTTCAGTCCCTGACTGTCCAAGTGGTTGGGCACCAATCCTTCACTCCGTCCCATACCAAATCCTTATCCTGACCCCTTCCCAGTGCTATATAGCTATAACGGCTTGGTGCTTTCCCCTGATAATTCCCTCCTCTCTCCTACCACATAGCAAGTACATCAACCAAGCAAACAATGTACTGTATTATATCTAGCACAATGAAAACCATTACAGTATATTCACTAAAAATAGATTGTAATGAAATAATATGAGCAACAATTTATCTAAACAATTATTATCATGATGTAATTTGGGCCCTGAATCCAGTGCCAATGGGACCTAAGTAATTTAAAGTTCAACACAAAGAAATGATAAACAATAAAAGCAATAAAATAATATTAAAACCAAAATTGCATTAAAAATTGGTGACAATTAGTAAACTAGTAAGAGTTTAAAAAAAATTCAAAGGCATACCCTGAAATATATATATTTTTTAAATTAGAAATATAATATACAGAGACAAATAAATAATTGTGTGATTTTAGTACTGTACAGTATTATTAAATGCAAAGTGATAAAAGTTTGTGTAAGTTACCTTGTGTGTAAATGTCTAATGTTGTGGTATGATTAGTTTATATTACTTCTTCAAACTGTCTTCTCAAAACCTAAATTTTGTAATGTATGCTTATCTCTCTCACTACTCTTATGGTAAACTACACATTATTTTCCCAATATATTTATATATTATCATTAAAATTGTAAGCCAAAGTGTTATTCAATTTATGCAAAAATATATATGGTAAGTTTGATTTAGACTGCTGTACATCTGTTTAGTCCAGCCAATATTGTAATGATTTGTGTAAGTTACTATGGACACAGTTTTTAATTCTAATTCTAATATGGCTGCCTGTACTAAGGAAGCCTTGGAAATTGTTGTTATTGTAAAAGACCTATGATTATATTTTATAACTGGAATCAAGACAAAGAAGAACAGCTTCAGTTATTCCAATGTTACATGAGTTTTTTTGTTTGTTTTTCTATTTTTTGCAAAATATGGGTTTTAATATAAAAAATAAAGAACAAAATGAAAACAAAGATACAAAACACCGGAAAACAGTTGAAATAAAAATCATGCTTTGAGTGACTGTGGAATACTCTTTCTGAGCAATACACTCAGACAAGATCACTGAAGGTCCAATTGTAAAGGATCAATGACAATCAGGACAGGATGACATTCTGCACTAGTGCAAAGAGAATCCTTTCAAATGCCCTTGTCAGATTACGGAAGTCATCTGTGAAATTAACAGTACTTGGATGGGAAGGCACTGGTGATAAGCGCATTCCAGCTTGGGCTGACTACAGACAGTCCAAGCCAACAGTGTAAGAGTCAAAAATGTCTTGGAATGAATCAGCTATCTGAATGAATCAGAATGAATCAAATTAAGGAAAAGTCTCTCGCTCAATCAGAGATGAAAAGGTCAATCTGACCAGGTTGGATTTGGCAGTTCCTGGGACCTCGAGATATTGCCTAAGAAAGTGACAGAATGGCCTATACTCAGAAACAATTTGTATATACAATAGAGTATAATTATTCCTTGCAAGAAGTTTAGACAAATAAAGCACAAAAAAGAATAAAGGCTCAAACAAAATGAACATTTACAACAATAGATGCCTAATGTAAAAGTTTATTGTCCAATAACACAATGGTATGAAAACATCAATAATAATCAACCATCCCACTTCCTCAAATAGTGAAGTTCAAGTTGTATGCTATCTGAAAGTTACCCCCAAATGGCACACAATATTTGTACATACATGAATGTTAATGACAGGCCATTATATAGCTGGACAACAACATTTCACATTACTGAAAGAGAATGTAAAGTTCCAGATACCTCCAACAGCAGTGCTGTACGAGTGAAAATGGCTTTACATTACAACATTATTTCACCGAATCCCACTTTCATGGGGTGGGTAGCCATCAGCCCGGAGAAGAAAGATAAGTGCTGCAATTTAATATTTACCACTGAGCAAAGTATCTGGACAACTTTAAAAAATGCAAGTAAACTACTGTCTATCACCTTCAATTTTAGGTCTTCATGTAATTTTATAATATACTTACCAGGATTTCAGGCTGAAATGACCTGTGGTCACCAGTTGCCTTTCCAAGAATAACACCTGATACTTACCGTAGTATTGTACATTCATCTGGTGGTTTTGTTGGTGCATGAGAGTTGCTACGCCTTCTTTCTAAATATGAGGGTAATCGACCAATGCCCGAACTGCGGCGGTTGGATGACCTTTGTATCGAACGCCTCTCACCTAGGCCTACTCCATCACCTCGGTTTCCATCTGTATTTGTATTAATAAAAGTTTATATACATGATGTCATAATATAAATAACTTGAGATCTAAATGTTATAAAATCAACAAATAAGTCAAGAAATCTTTACTTGCAAAATACATACAGTGAGTAATGCAGTATTTTGAGGAGGTCTTTAAAAGTCATTGTTGGATATAGGATTATTTGCAGTGATTAAAGAGTTTATACAGATACAATAAATCCAAGCCTAATAGCCAAAACATCATCATTATTACAATCACTGCCCTTCCCACTTTCAGACTGTTGCTATCACTAAGTAAAATCAGTTAGGGAACAAAAAGCAATAATTAAAATTTATATTTGTGGTGAAATTAACAGTTTTAATAACAGTAGGTGAACTTGCAGCTAGAACAGTATAAATGTAATTTAACACTTTTGCATCCTGAGTTTACCATCAGTGGATTCTGATGACATGTATCATGTTCTGATGATGAAACTAACTTTAAATTTAGTTTCATGTTCTGATGATACCCAAAAATAAAAAATGTCTTTAAATTGATTTCTATGAGGTTCAGGAATTGGCTGAGGATGCAGATCAAAGAAACCTTTTACCACATTTAGGCTCTATCCTCTAGGATTAGTTGGCTCCCAAAATGTTTACCTGGTTGACTAGTGTGATCCTTCAGGTGATTTGACTCCAGGGAAATTCAGTCCCAGCCTACCACAACAACTGTCAAATTTGAGCCCCAAGTCATTGGTCTTACCTGCTAGCCAAAGATATGTTTTCATGAGGGTTCTGAGCCAGTTTGGGTTCTTAGTGAACTTGGAAAAATACCAGTTATCTACCTTTCAGCATCTATAATGGTTGGGGTTGGTTTGGGACACCAGCTCAACCGCCCTCTCTCTTTGGAGTACATCTTGTGTTGAATGCTTTGCATTCTCACTAGGTTTCACAGAGATGCTGCCTGTTCTGTCAGGTGCTCAAACGACTTTTGGGTAACTTGAATACTCTAAGTGTGGTGTATAGCTTGAGCCAAGTGTGACTGAAACCAAGACAAATATATAAAAGTTGGTAAATCCTCCTGGGAGGCCCAGAAAACAATGCCTTGACCTGCCTCAATGACCGACTTATTTTGGCTCTAAGTTTTAGGCTTGGCCTACTAGCAAGGGACCGTATGTTGGAAGTGCTGAGCATGTTAGTGTTCCCTCAGCCTGCTTCACTACATCAGTTCATCCTCAGAAGGGATCACTTCTCCTATTTGAATCTCAGGATGCTTTTTGGTAGCATTTGCTGCAAGGTGTATTCCTTGGGCTGAATCTGGCTGACGATATTAAACGGTTTTCTTTGCTCTCTGACTGGAAAGGCAAGAAATAGTTCAACAATTTGTCAGTGCCATTGTGTAGTGGATTATGAGTGTATCACTTGGTCAAAAACTTGGTGTATCACTAAGGCGAGTTTACAGCCAGTACTAGATGGATGACCATGCGACACCCATGGTCTTGGCAAGGGACCTCCATAAATGTGACAGGCTTCCTGTCCCTGACAATGGTATACCATGTAGCATAGATATGTCAGCAGAATAGCTGAAGCATGGCTTAACTTGTAAACAATTGCTGTTGGATATAAACAGGAGCTGCCACACATGGACAAATATCCTATCGCACTTTCCTCATTCTTATCTTCATATTCATCTACACGGCAAAAGAATACATAAAAATTTATCAGGAATATTAAAATAAAAGCATTTAAACCTGGAGATTTTTTGTCGACAGCCTTGGAATCTGTAACAACTCTTCGCTCTTGTCTCTCCCTTCTTTCATCCTCTGTCTCCTGCCCACCTGATTCACCTTCAGGAGAACCACGCTGTAAAGATGAACAACAGTAATTAATACAAACTTCAAAATATGGATAAAATAATCAAACAATTATCTATGAGTTCAGTGTTACTGGTAATATGGAATTTACAGTACAATACTCTTGTTTATCACTAAAATAGACTACTAGATGAAAATACATACTCTAATATGAATAAGTCAAGAAAGAGCCTTTAATAAAACAAGATGGGACAGAAATGGTTGAGCACGTTGAGCAATGTATTAATCCACGATACACATCACTGATTATGTTAAACAAAAGGGCACTAAACTCGGCCACTCAAAAAATCAGATCAGCCAAAAGAAACTACGAAAGAAAAATTGCCTAAAACAAAGTTCTAAAATCATTCTATGTCTATATATGAGGTAAAATCAAAACAAAGGACTCAGTTGGACCTTTAAGGTAGATCCCTTTTGGGACCTACAATTTTTGTCATATACATCATAGGCAAAGATGAGAATATTACAAATACCACCATCAAATTTGCAGATGACACTAAGATTTATGGTAAAGTGGGAAATAATAATGATATTGAAGCCTTACAAAGAGATCTACAAGAACTCCACAAATGGTCAGAAGACCTTTCAATATCGACAAATGCAAGGCCATGCATGTGGGGCATAATAACCCATGCCACGACTACCAAACTAATAGCATTACATTACAGCAGATTGATGAAGAAAAGGACCTTGAAGTCAAAATCCACCACTCACTAAAAGTTTCACAACAGGTGGGTGCAGCAGTCAGGAAAAGCTAACCAAACTCTTGGGATAGTCAAGCATACTTTTGACTATAAGTAAAAGAAGGTAATGGTTCAACTGTATAGATCTCTGGTGCCCCCATTTGGATCAAACGGTATCAAACCATGGAGACATCATTTTCAGTGGGACATAGCTGCTCTGGAGAAGGTGCAAAACCAGGCAAAAAAAGTCATTCCAGGGCTAAGTCATCTCTCATATTAGGAATGCATTGAAACTTTAAAAATACTGAACAAATTAAAGGATGTTGATCCAGATATTTTCTTCAGATGTAACAAACAAGGAGCAACAGTTTCAAGCTCAACAAGCCACAATGTAAGACTGAGAACAGGAGATGCTTTTTCACCCACAGGGTTATTAACCCATGGAACTGTCTACCCGCCAAAGCCATAACTGCCAAAACTGTGGCAGTTTTGGCGGTTATGGCTGCCAAGTTTGGCCAAGTTTCGAAATATACCTGGAAAAAATCCTCAAGGCAAATGGGGGAACCTTCGACAAGCCACCGGCTTCCTATCCTCATCAAGGCCACTAGGGTTAGTGGCTCTCAGGTAAATCAGGTAAATATGGAACACAGCAAAGAGGGAAGGGTATATAACACATTATAGAGGGAAGGATATGTAACACATTATAGAGGGAAGGGTATATGACACATTATAGAGGGAAGGGTATATAACACATTATAGAGGGAAGGATATGTAACACATTATAAGAGGGAAAGGTATGTAACACATTATAGAGGGAAGGGTATGTAACATTATAGAGGGAAGGGAATGTAACACATTATAGAGGGAAGGGTGAGTAACACAGTATAGAGGGAAGGGCGTGTAACACAGTATAGCGGGAGGGGTAACAGAAAATAGACGGGTGTGTAACACAGTATAGAAGGAAGGGCGAGTAGCACAGTATAGTGGGAAGGGTGTGCAACAGTATAGAGAGAAGGGTATTTAACATAGTACAGAGGGAAGGAATATAAAACAGTATAGAGAAAGGTATATAACATAGAATAGAGGGAAGGGAATATAACTTTATGTCAGACCAATCAAATGTTCAGTGCCAGTTACTATTGTGTTTACATCCTCCAATTTGTAAACAGATTCAATGAATATTTCTTGCTAAGTAAAATGTAATACTGTACTTCATTCAATATTCTGAGTTCCATTCATGGATATTTATGTGAATTTACACTTGCTTTTTTTTGCTAATGATCATTCTGTCAATCTGCCCCATATTTCCCGCTCGTGCCTTAACTGGTGTGCAAACAAAGAATAATGTATGAAGTATATAATACAGTAAAACGGTTCTTACTGTCTATGAGACCGTGAGTTTGCTTTCATTCAATCAAGGCCCTCTCTCTGTGTGAATTGGGACATTTGTTTTCAGCCATATGATGACCAAACCACACATCACAAAATGGAGAAAAAACGTTTCTGTCCGTCCTGGACCATTACCAAGCTGTGTTATATTATTGTGGCAATATGTTTCAGCCATATTATTGTGACTTATTCTCTGCACAAGGTAATCTCTCAATAACTGAAGTTGTTGGCCCACAAAATTTTATAAAATGATGAAAAACTGTTAGATCATTATCTGGTGAGGCTTCAATACCTGGCTTTCACAGACTTCAATCTTGTCGAGCTGAGTGATAGTAGTAGATATGGCCGCTGACACATCCCTGTCATTCTCGCTCACTAGTAAACTGCCCACTACAGTCTCTAGCTCCTGTTAAATAAATTTATATGTTAAAATACAACAAGACATTGCTTCTAAAGTCAAAGGTTTTGCTAACAAAATAATTTAAAAAATTATTACATATCAGTGAAAGCTGATGATAAAGAGAGGATTACAGTTTAAGAGGGATTTGAAGATCTAAGATGTAGAAGGAGATATGCTAGGTGGAATCAAATTATTTTATAAAAGTAAAGTATGTATTAAAGTTAATAATGGAAACCATAGGCTACACAAATTTCAAGAATGTGATACCAGATTAGAATGTATTTGTTTTAAACAAAAATTCTAACTAGTCACTAAATGGCAGTACATGAATCCCAAATGGGTCCACAACAGTAATTATTCTGCATAAATCCAATTAAAGTTATATTCTACTAAAACCAATCCCACAGATATAGTAGAAGCCCGACGGTGATTCACAACCTAAATGCCGCTATATATACAAGTACAGTAGAACCTCGAGTGACGAGCGCCTCAATTGGCAAGCATTTTGGGTAACAAGTGCCCAGATCACCAACAATTTTTCTCATATGGCGAGCACTCGTTTGAAGAACGACAACACCACATGGTGGGGTTATGCTGCTTCTCGCACATTCTCGGACGCCTCCGATGATGCAAATAAATTATGTTTTTTTGTTTAAAGATGCTGATGATGCTGGGATATAAAGGGGTGACTGCTGTGATGTTGCAAAGCATTGACCTTTATGTAGAAAAAAGAAATAAAATTTTTTGCAAAACAACAAATGTCAAAAAGGTTCATTCGGTGTTCGGCAGGTAGGCTGCTCCATGTTTCTTAAATAAAAAATAAAAAAAAATAAAATAAAAAACAGTGGGAACACTTTGAAAAACGGACATATGCCATAAAGGTTCATTCAGTGTTTCTCGGGTAGGCTGCTCCATTATTGAGACAAATGAAAAATACAAAACAAATGGAATACATTTGAAACAAGGAAAGACTATCATAATGGAGCAGTCTGCCCGACAAACACTAAACGAACCTTTATGGCATTTGTCCGTTTTTCAAATTGTTTCAATTGTTTTTTTTATTTTTTATTTTTTTATTTTTTATTTAAGAAACATGGAGCAGCCTACCTGTCGAACATCGAACGAACCTTTTGCTATAAAAAAATGAAAAAAAAATATTGAACATATTTGAAGAAAAAAATGTCAAAGGTTTGTTCAGTGTATGTAAGGTAGGCTGCTCCATTATTTCAAACATATCATATTGATGTTTTTCGGTGGTAGAACGGATTAATTTGATTTCCATTATTGTCAATGGGGAAATTTGTTTTGTGTGACTTCCGTTTCACATGACGAGCACGGCGCCGGAAAGAATCAAATTCGTTATTCGAGGTTCCACTGTACTTAGGATATAGGAATAACTCCTGCTTCATAAAATACAAAGGCTCTTGAATTAAAATAAGTATATCTCACCTGAAGCCTGGCTTTATCTTCAGGCAGTGAAATTGTGGCTTTCATCTGGGGAAGTAGCACTACCAGCTTCAACCGAATGTTGGGGACTTGATCACCTGTAACAAACAATATGGAAACTTCTCTTCATAATATTCTAATTAATAATATTCTTTATAATATGAAACATAATACAGTATTCTTAAAATTTTGCTACAAATTACCTACTTAAAATTATCTTTTTAGATTAAGGACCTGCCTCTAACGCTATGCATGTTAGTAGCTTTGCAAGAATGTAAAAACATCAATGCTATTTACTCTCCTAAACCCAATGTATCTTCTTGTATATAATAAAAAAAATAAAAAGTACACAAGTGAATGATTGCTTGCATGTACTTACCTTGAGCCCTGTCTCACAGTTACCATGATGAATTTTTTCACACACATGAATGCACCCATATGCACACACACATCATTTACTTATATAATATAAATAATATATATAAACATAAGCACAAATACTTATCAATGAAATTACACATCTAATTATTTTATTCCACTGAAGTACAGTACTGTAATTTGCTTACAATGTAAAGACAGTAGTGGCCTGAAGAAATAAGACTTGAAGAAAGCCTTGGAGAACATTTCTAGAACCATCGTAGCTACGTTGAGAAACAGCATTCGCTTGTGGCAACTATTTCCTTCACAAAATTCTGAAATTTTAGACAAATAATAATTTAAGGTACTGTTTACATTGTTCCTTTCTTATTTAATTAACAGTTACTAGATTCTGACATATTATTTTAGCTAATGTATATATCTTTAATATTTTATTGTGATAATGTCTCAAAAGTCATTAGCTTTCCATTAATTACTGGCATAATTCATACCTACAACTGAAAATTCTCTTTTTTTTTTCTAAGTAAATAGATGTGTTACCACTGTGCCACTAGTAATTTTACCATAGTCCAGAAATAAATTTGTCAACAATGTCTTGATCTATATGGCTGAGTTATGGGACCTTAATACTAGGAATGTAAACCAAAACATTAAGCTATGCTGGTACTGGACAAAATGCTCAATACACACACCAAACAGAATGCCTCAAAAGAGTAAAATTAACTTTGGAGTGTTAATATTTAGGAACCAAGTAACCACAGGAATTGCCACTGGCTGGGCACCCTCAAATATAGCAAAGGAAGAGGTCAGCTAATGAAACTGGACTTGAACTAACACACTAATCCAAATTTGGGATTTAGGCTGGAAAAGGCAAAAAATGAAGTGCTACCCCAATTTTGGGTGGATGCCAGGTTTAAAATTAAGGATTACCAGCTTCCTTGACATTGCTGTGGTGACATTGGTGGTGGTTGTGTAGCTTTGATATACTAATAGTAATTTGCACAAAAAAAGATAAAAGTCTTAGAGAGTCTGGTGATTAGTATGGAGATCTTAGAAACTTTAGTTAAAGGGCCATCCGAGAGATCATACCTCAGAAAATTAATGGAAATAATAATATTATACATGTAAACTGTAATTTAACCACAATTTTTTTACAAGTATGTAAAACTGTAATCAATTCTCTCTTATTCTATGTATAATAGCAAGACAAAGAACCCACCTGACACAAGAGTATTACTGATATGTTCTCTCTGCTCCGAGGTGTTCATGTGTCGGAGGTAAACCAGCAGAGTCCTGGCTGCTGCAAGTCGACATGGAATTGGCCGCTGAGGAATCAGAAAAAATATAATGTATATAACTTACTGCTACTTTTGGTGAAAATATATACATAATAATGCAAAGGAAATGTATTAATCTATAATTTCCTAGGAGCCATGTGGGACTCAAACCAAAATGCATAATGTCTTGCTCCTTCTGTCAAATTCCTATCCTTCATTGTGAGGTGGTTTTGATAATTTAGGGATGAGGAAGGGAGGGGATTAGTGGGGCTACAGTTGAGGTACAGCACATACAGTGCAGATGCCCCTTGATTGGGGAATGGAGCAATATAAAGTACAGTATACAGGAAGCTTGCTGCTCCAAGCAGAGGTAAACATTCCCACCTGAGGGTAGCTAAAATAAAAAGGATGCCTCCTCCATTCCTGATCCTTTTTAGACCAGACAAAGCCGAGAAGTTATTTGGTGCCACATTCCAACTCCCCAAATGTTAAAATAATGTGAGGACAAAGCTCTGAGAAGTCAAAAGCATGACTACATACAGAGTTGAAGCATCAACCAAACCACTGCCATCTAGAACATTGATGTGAGCACCACCAGTGCCAGGATACTGATTATGTCCTGTTTTTTTCGAGCCTGAATCATTGTCAGCTGAGGCGTCTCTACATCCGAGTCATCACATAAGCACTGTCCATCCGAAGTCAAAATGTAATGTACTAGTATACAGTATATAACAGTTTCAATTTTTTTGTGCAGGATACTAAAAATAATTTTTGTTGTTTATGCTATTCATTACATGTGATACAATAAACTCATTAATATATTAACTATACACATTTTAAAAACTAAGTAAGTAAAATGATAATAGTTTGAACTACTAAGGATACACTGATACTTACAGCTGTTTGCATCCTAATGAACATAAGAGGAACAAGTTGAGTGAAGATGAGGTCGGTGGGAAGGCAGGGAGCGAGAGCAGCTGCTTGAGTCAGAGCTTCAGCATGCACTCGCCACATGCTTGTGATGCTCAGTGTCTCCTCCCCTTGCTTGATGGCCCCCACCACTTCCATAAGCTCTCCTCTCTGTTCATAATCACATTAGAAATTAAACATTTTATAATTAATTTCCATGTACTGTATATTGATAATGCAATTTATTTTTCCAAGCTCTTCAACCAGCAGTGATACACTAAAACGTAAAAGAATATGAAAATAAATGAATCTGTATCAGGCCTACTGGTTCATGCAAGGACGCTACTATTTACATTCACCCGGTCCCACTTATGTGCTAGTCCGGCCTATATACCTGAAACTTTCCTGTCAGTTTGCTTGTATCATGTTACTTAGTAACGTTTTCCACAAATTTGTAATTTTATTAAAGAAAACTCTTAAGCCTCCAATTTGAAACACTTTTTCATGTTCTACCTTGCTTTAATATTTTAAGAACCCTATTTATATCCTCGTACTTATATCCAATCTCCAATTTCATATTTTCATATGCCATTTAAAATTTGAAGTGCTAACTTACAGGAGACTGTGGAGTAACTGCATTGTGTCTGTGCATGGTGGTGATTATATGAGGAAGGTTGGGCATTAATGCTGCCAATATGTCCAGGCTTTCAGAGCGTAATAACTGTAGAAGTCCCTCCTTCACAAGTCCCACCTCACTACCCACCAAAGTACACAGCTAAAATGGGTGAAGAAATATGAATATTATAGAGTAAGTTTTTTAGTTGTGTCATTCCTTAAAAAGAGGAAAGATTTAGGAATTTATTGAAATACGATATTACACAGCACAATGTACTACTGTACTTTTTTATGTTTTAATAATATTGACTTCAGAATAACATAATGAAACAAAATAATTTAAGATTTTTAAGGAAAAATTCTAACGAATAAAACTGACTACTGTAGTTGTAAATCTAAGTTGAATTTAAATGTTTCAAGCAATAATAGTACTGTACATACCTGATGAAAGGCTGCTGCTACAGTTGTTCGAACCTGTTGACTGGGATCAGTAATGAGAGACGAGACCGTATCGTGCAGACTGGTTCGGTAGGTGGTTGATCCTCCAGCAAATGCTACCATACATGGCAAATTATATGCACACTGCTGCCGACACTCGGCCTCATACTCTCCATTACGAACTTCTGCTACCAAATCTGGCATCTGCAACCACATTAATATAAAATACATAATTCCTTCCTTGAATGATATTGACAAAAACATTATCATTACTATACTGTAATACCATTACTATGCAGTACAGTAATGGTAATGCAATTATATCAATATCAATCAGGGGGAAACAATTATGTATTTTTGTACTCCAAACATTAATGCTTTAATATTTGTGGTGAAAAATTGTCTAAATTTAAGCAAGCTAAAACTTACTCTAAATGTACCTAAAATTGCATATAATTTTCTAGTAACAATCACATATCTTTACCTTCCTTCCAAAATGACAAAATTAAGAATCTTCTTCAAGCACTGTAATAAGTGAAAGCTTCTCTGCATTACCATAAAAATATAGAACACAATGTACAAACACACACACACACACACACAAACAAATTAACTTACTATGAGAGTTACATGCCTGCATGTTACATCTTACATTCACATGCCAATTAAATTTACATGTTAAAAATTAAAAAGCATAAGATACATTGTAACACAGTACTGTACTAAAAAAATTATACAGTGCAATTTATTTCTTTACCGGAAGCTCTGTTTTTTTGGAGTCAGGGAGTCCCAACTTTGCTAGTGTACAGTAAAAATTCAAGAACCAGTTCTTCTGATCTTCAGTCAGTTCATCTGAAAAAAATACATATATACAGTATATACTAAGGCTACATATGTCCTTTTATTTTCTAGTAATTTCTATTTAGTTAAAAATGTTCTACATGTGTTTCTGATTAACAACACAAATGGCTTGAAGTTTACTTTTATTTTACTATTCAGTACATGTACCTGCTTGCTGGTAACACCTTACACAGAATGCAAAATATATTTATCTCCATTATCACAAAGTAATAATACTGTACACAACAATTAAGATATTTAAACATTAAATGCACGTACAAGTCCTTTGATTTAACAATTATACACTTATTAATTACTCACCATGCAGCCCGTGGCATATGCGGCCCAAAAGATGTGCAGTTACAGGTAAAGATGCGTCTTCTACTCTTAGTGCTCGCTCACATACCTTCCTCACAAGTGGAACAAGTGTTCCAACTCGAGTTTCTGATGGGTAAAGTCATAAATAAATAACTTATTTCCATTTTTACTGTATAAATGAATACATTTCAGTTATTGTTGGAGTACAGTGCTGTATTATATGTATAAAATAATTAGACATGGACTGAATACACGAGGCTAAAAAGTCCTTCACAAGTTGGCATCTGATGTGAAGAAGTTGACAATGTAAATGTCAATCAGTCAGTCAAGTTTAGCACCATTGGGTGTGGCCAACTATGGGGAGGGATGACTGAGTCGACAGCCCAACCCTTGGGTAGAGGGACCTTAGTAAGCTTAACAGTTGTCCTTTCTAGAATAATTGCAAATCAGCAAACTATATTTCACAATTTATGTTACTTTAGCATAAGTTATGAAACTTTAACATAAAAAAATATGAAAAACAAAGAATTATGAATACAGTGAAAGTGAAATATCAATGAAAATGAAATACAGTGAAATATCCTAAACCCTTTAATACCCAATAACTGTATTAACTGCTCGCTAATTAATAATTAATGATTAAAATAAGTAAAAAATGATAATAAAACAATTGTCACATGAATATGAACTAAAAAGTAATGAATCATAAGTATAAGAGTTAAAATTTAAGCAAGATTTGACCATATTTTGTAATAAAGCATACTAACCATCATCAAGCAGAGGAATCATAAGCACTACTGTGTTTATCCCGGCCAACCGCACATTGGTCTCCTCGTCAGAGCAGAGATCCACAAGCTCTGGCAGGATGTGAGTCTTGGTGGCATCCAGACCCAGACCCCTTGCCACAGCAGCCAGCTGACTACACATACTGCCTCGTACCTCTCCACATACATCTTGACACAAGCTTTGTACAACACCAACTACTTCAGTTTTCAACCTAGGGGAAGAAATGTATACATCTTTTAACAGAATGCAGTATATCACATTTACAACTGTAAGTATATTTTTCAGCAGATAAAGAACTACTGTAGATATGACACCTAACCCATACATCTGAAAATATAGAAAATGGTGACACTTCAGTCTATCCAGGATCATTATCAAGTGGCTTGGATGCATAATTTTTACCCACTTTATTGAGAGGTAGAACCAAAGAGTCGAAGCTCCACCCCCGCAAGCACAAGTAGGTAAGTACTGTAGAACGAGGGGACACAGATAAAACACTAAACACATGAATAAGACATGTAAGGCAGAAAGAGCTTTTTCAGCATGTAAAAAAATTATAATTAATTAAATAAAATGGCTGTCATTACTAAATCAAAATAAAATTTGTAAATTGCATAGGAAAAATGAGAGAAGAGTCTTTGCATTTAAGTGCCAATGGTTCTAAAAGTGATGCTAAGGCTCTGCCACACAACTCTGCAAGTACATAAATTTGAGTTCACAGCAAACAATACTCACAGGAATGGTTCGAACTTGGTAGCTATTTTTCCAATGAGCTTACAGGCAGCCAGGCGAGCCGACACCTGCTGAGATTGGCCCTTGCTCACTGCTAGAGTTAAAATCTGAAAAAAATACACTATGTAATGATAATATAGTTCATAAGATATATAAAAGCATGCTTTTGCATAATATTATAATTTACCTTTTTAAATGCTGTTAAGTCTTGAGCAGACTTAATCACACACATCAAGATTTTTAGCCATACTTTAAAATCAATCAATATTTGACATTTTCCTATCCAAATTATAATAAAAATACCTGTATGTGATAATATTGACAAATCCTTCACAATCCCCATAATAATAATCATTCTACAAGTTATGAGATGCATCTTTCACAGGTACAGTACTGTAATACCCGACTGTATAACTACATACCTCATCTTTAATGACTTCTTTGGGAAGAAGGTCTATTACATCCAACAGTGTCTCCAACCACGCATTTGCCACCACTGAAGAGTAATAGAGCGATACATTAGTCATATAGTTCAATTTAATACTGTAATAATAAATAATAATTCATGGTGTTGGGGGACTGGCAGCCAGTGTATATAATAATTTAATATTGAATATAATAATATATATAAATGTTAGGCTTATATCGAGGTCCCCCACAAAGTCGAACTAGTGACCTTGGATGCAACCCCACAACAAGCTGACTAACTCCTGAGTACCTACTTACTGCTAGGTGAAGAGATGCATTAGGTAATAGGAAATGCACCCCTCAACCTTTTCTGTCCCACCCGGGATCCAAACCTGGAATTCCCGATTGTGAGTTAGGAATAAACCTGACTGTACTACGAGACCCCTCAGTCAGCCTGTATTAGTCCTACCATTATCTAGCAAAATGCTGTGTTAGTGACTTTGTATGAATGTAAAAATACTAATCTTATGTAATCTCACCAACCCATTGTACCTTCTTGCAAATATTATTATTATTATTATTATTATTATCTGAATGTCTAAGACATTAAACATATGTTACTTCATCCTGTATTTCTCTCAAAAATACATTCTAGTTCTGAATAATAATGTATTCAATGGAATTTTACCAATAAGGATCTGTGATTTCAGAAAGCGTGGGTTTTTCAGTATAGAGAAAAAAGAATGACTAGACTTGCGCCTGGCTGCGCGCACAGCGGCCAAGGGATACTTAAAATGAGGCCAGGTCAAGCACCCCATATATAGAACTACGGGCTCGCCATAGCCCGTGCTACCTGGAACTTTTTGTTCCAGGTAGCGAATCTTAAACATCTTCATCATCAAGCACCCAGGCGGTGCACCAAGGCCAACAGAAACAGAGGCCACCAAAAAACCACTACCATTCCAACTGAATGGTGAACAAAAGCTAGAACAAGTCAGGGAATATGCCGATGCATTCATTATGCGAGCACCAGACAATATATACAATGACTACGACACGAAAGGCACTCTACCTAGCCGGCAAATCCACACCTTCCATGCCAACGAGTTCCAGGCCATCCCCAAACAGAACCACGAAAAAACAGCTGCAAATAAAACCTGACTATATGTACCAGTTCTATGACCTGGAGACACTCAATCCGACTACTTTAAACTGTATCCCGTGCGGCAAGCAACCAACATATAAACCTACGGCTTATGGAGAGCAGAATAAAAAGGTCAAGCCATGAAGACCAAAGATACGTCTACAGAACCACACTGAAAGCGGAAGCTTTCCTTCCCTTCTTTAGAAGGATAGGGACTTAATTTTGCTCGTTTTTATTTACTTTTTTTCTTGCCACCATATCCACCACTGTGGAGATCATCACCCAAGACAGAAAATATTAGGTTTTAGTCTTGAGTGTTTTTCCTGCCCGAAATGCTTTGCGTAATAGTGGCTTTAGGCATTGTATGTACTAGCTCTATCTATAAATTCAGCAATATTTGTATCACCCCTTGTATGTATGTACTTTACCTGAATAAACATTTGAATTTTTAAATTTTAAAACTCTACCAAGATAAAGAAGACTCCACCAAGATATCCAGCACCACCCAAGGGATCCAGCCTCATCACTCAGCTTTATATGGAGCTTTGTCCGAAGCTTTGCCTGAAACGCTATGCGTACTAGTGGCTTTAGGTATTGTATATACTATCTCTATCTTTAAATCTATCATTATGTATGTAAACCAATGGATGTACCTTTACCTAAATAAAGAATCTGAATCTGAGTTGTTCAGCATCAATCTAGGCATGCAGTTGGGTCAAGCCCTGGCACTTTTTCTTCAACTCCAGCCCTTCCTCTCACCGACTTCTCTTCAGCTGCACCCCACTCCCCGCTCGCCCCTTGGGTATTTTGTACCGTATATTGAAGACGAAGAAGCACCCTCCCTTTCCACCCAGCCGGCGGTAGCGAGCGGCTGGCTCGCTAATGTGTTAAGGCTGCCCTTACAGTATAAGACAGGTGTCGAGGTAAGTATGCATCTATTTATTTATTTTATTTATTTATGCATATACCAGAAGGTACATTGGGATTGTGAGGATATATAATATGGTAATTACAATCTTGTAAAGCCACTAGTACGCGCAGCGTTTCGGGCAGGTCCTTAATCTAACCTATTGTTGTTCTTACCAGGGTCCTTGCTGTCGATGGAGGTGAGTATGGACTTGAGGAAGGTGTGCGTGAAGTTGGTGTGCGGGACGAGGTCTCCCTGGAGGAAGGTGAGAGCCTCTTGGGGTGCTCGTGGGGCCTCCTGCGTGTCAAGCCCCAACACCCCACCTACGCCCCCACCTTCACCCCCTCCGCCCGCCAGCAGGGACAACCCAGAGTGCACTCTGAAAGATCAAGATTTCATAACATTTGTATAGTACAAAATTTATACAAAATGCATACATACACAAATACATTAAAGGCTCTTACACAAACATGAGAACTAGGCTGGTGTAACTGGAAAATGGTGGGACAGGTGTCTCTCTGGTGGGATACAGAGGTAACGACAGGAATAATGCTGTTGAGAGATGCGAGATTACAGCAGCACACCTCAAAGATCAGCACTGCAGCTTATTCTATTTCTGATATACATCAGCAACCCGACAGGAATTAGATAAATTTATACCCAAAAAAATGAAGACTAATAAGACTACTCAATAGTTCGATCATTAGAGCTTCCCCCTCACACACGTGGGGTCTGCGGTTCGAGTTACCTACAGTGTGGGGAGTTCCACCTGGGCAGCCGTAGGGTGAAGACGTGTCGTCTGAACACTCCGGCAGTTAGGGAAGGTTGCAGTTTTTGCCGGCAGGGGGTGTGGGGGTCTCTTACCCTCCCTGTCCAGTGTTGTTGCCTGCCTGGCTGCGTGCTGACGTGGCCGTTTTGACATGGGGGGCCTAGCCATTCCTCCTGTGTTACGGGTAAATTCCGTGGGCCTGGAATTCTTGTGTAAGGCTGGTTATCCGGCCATTGAGTTAGTTATGTGCGACATGCTTCGTGTCCCGGTGGAAGCTGTGTATGGAGTTGAGCTTGTTACGGCCCACCGGGTGATTGTCAAGTTCGTGGGGGAGGAGGAGTATCGGGACTTCCTCCGGCGGAACGAGGGGCGTTCATTGCAGTTGCCGGATGGCGCCGGCTCCGTTACGATCTCGGACCTAAGTGGTGCCCTGACATATGTCAGTGTGCACGGTGCACCCCTGGAGTTCCCTGAAGACCTTCTCCGGGGCTTCTTCGGGAGGTATGGTGCAGTCATCAGTGTGCTGGTGAACAAGCTGTCCTCGGGGAAGTATGCTGGGAAGCAGACGAACGTCCGTACATTAGGTATGCGCCTGCGGTCGGATATCCCGTCTTCTGTCCGGCTGCTGGGCTACTACGTTCGGGTGTATTATGCCCGGCAGCCCCGTACTTGTTTCCGGTGTGGCCAGTTGGGGCATCAGGCTGCCGGGTGCTCTGAGACCCCTGCTGCACCCGTTAACATATTCCGGGAGGAGGATTTCCCGCCGCTCCCTCAGGACGTGGATTCCGGGGATGAAGTGGAGCAGGTCCCAGTCGCTGCTGATGCGGCCCCTCCTGCATCACCCGACAAGCCCCCGGTGCTTGTTGTCCCTCAGCCGAGTGCGTCTGCGTCTTCCTCGACTCCTGCTGCTGCGCCTGGTCCTGCACCCTCGCCAGGTGTACCGGCTGTGGTGGGTGTTGGGGGGCTGCGGAGCATCCTGTTGTGTGCGGCCCGGTTCCCCATGTGGTTGAGGCTGCTGCAGTACTGCGACGGGCGTTGGTTCGCCCGGTTCGTGAGGGCCGTGGTCTGGGTCCGCCTCCGGCTGTGAGGATGTGCAGCCCGTGCCCAAGCGTTCTAGGCGCTCTTCTACTGCTTGGGCTGATATGGAGGACTACGCCGCGGGTGGTGCTTCGGGAGATGGTGTGGCAATCCCGGGTGCTTCGTGCTCTACGACACTGGTGGTGGCTGATGTCCATGTGTCAGCTGTTGACGATGGTTGTGCGTCTAATTTACCTCCTGTTCTTTCTCCTGCAGAAGGTTCTACGCAGTGGGAGGTGGTTGCTCCTACAGGAGTGGATGGTGTGGATCCTGGTGCGAGCCGGGTATCAAGCTGGTGCTGAAAAAGGATGCCAAGCGTGGGGGGTCCCAGCAGGTACAACGTTCGGTGGTTGACGAGGGGCCCTGTGAGGCAGCTGAGGAGGCTCCCAGTGTGCTGCCCATTGCCCGGCCTCATGGGAAGGTGCCTCTCCCTCTCATCTTGGCCTCCGGAGTGGCGATTGATGATGACCATCCGTTGAATTTTGAAATTGTTGACCGTGTGCGTCCTGATCCGTGATGCCCTTCTACCATCTGGATTCGTCGGGCTAAGTGTTTTATTGTAGGTGTGCCAGAGTTAATGCCCGATCCTCGTACGCTCAATAGTGACCATGTTTCGGAGGACATTATGTTACTTTGGGAGGCGTACTGTATTCGCTTCCCGGCGGAAGAGTGGCCGGACAAGTATGAGATCTTTTCGTAGTCTGTGTGCTTGTTGTGTGTTTGGTGTGGTGTTGTGATGTTTTGTTGTATTTTTCTTTTGTTTTCTTGTGTTTTTGATGTCGGCCCTTCAGGCCAGTGTTTAGTGACTTTGTATGGTTGTGTATTGATTTGTTTGTTTCTTGATGTACTTTGTTGTTGCATTCTTGGTCCTTCAGGCTAGTTGTTGTGTTTATGCCTGTTTTGTTTTCAGGTGTGCATGTTTATTGTTATTGTTTATTTTGGCCTCGCCTTTTGTTTACGGGGCGGATGGCTTGGTGTTTTTTTTTTTAATGTATTGGTTTTATGTTGCTTTCCCTGTTGTACGTGTTTAGACAGTATTGTGTTTGCACTGTTCTGTTTCCTGCTATGCCTCTTGTTATATGTTTTGTTTTTCTGGAGGTGTTGTTTTGTACTGTGATTGTATTCTGTTTTGTGCTTTGATGTATGCTGTATTTTTCATGTTTTTCTTGTGTATGTGTTTTGTTGTGCTATGCTGTCGGCCCTTCTGGCCGGTGGTCTATTGTTTTCCTTTATGTATTCTGTATTTTTATTGTGTTTAATTTGCATGCTCTGCATGTAAAAATAATAATAAAAAAATAAAAATAAATAAAAAAAATAATAAAAATAATAAAAAAAGTTACCTACAGCCCAGGTGAATGGAAATTTATATTCATGTTTGCAAACACTGCAGGATTCATCAAGCACTCAATTGTCTGCTTACGAAACCTCTACATCTTTCATTGACCATGGCGGCTTGGGGTTGGTTTATTAAATAGTTTACGAGCTCTGAAACACCCCGAGGTCATTCTCAACACAAGGTCATTATTGTTACAGACCTTTGAAGCTCAAGTATGTTTATTGAGACAAGCCTTTGAAGTATACCTTTGAAGCTCATAAACTGTTTAATAAATGCAAACTATGTCGTCATGATTGAGGGAAGATGTACGGGTTTCGTAAGTGGATATTTAAGTACTAGACAGATGTGGCCTGCAGCCTGGTTGAAGCCTGCGTATAGTTATGAGTACGATCGTTACACAAACTTGCTCAAAAGGCTGACAAACAACACTGCAATAAAAATATACAATGAAACTAAGTACTTTCGAGTTTCCGTGCAGCACAGGACAGGGCGAAAGAAAGGTTTTTTATTTCCTTAAAATTGTAATACATAATTTGAAGCAAAAATAAATGTGTGCACATGTGCACACGGCTGCGTGCGCGGCGTGCACACGAACCGTCCTGATTGTTGCCAGATTGATTGATTGATAGAGATTAAGCCACCCAAGAGATGCACGGGCATGAATAGCCCGTAAGTGGTGGCCCTTTTGAGCCATTACCAGTATCAAGAGATGATACTAGAGATCTGTGGAGGTGCGACTGCACCCTGCGTGACGGGAGATGTCTCCCGGACCAAATGGTGTTGCCAGATTGATTGTTTGATAGAGATTAAGCCACCCAAGAGGTGCACAGGCATGAATAGCCCTTAAGATTGTTCCCACTACCTGCGGCCCCTTTATAGTGCACCACATACTCATCCTGTCAGGCACTAGTTCAGACCTTCTAGTACGTTGTCATGTGTTCTTAAAAATGTGGATGAAGATGGCCTCCACCACCTCCAGTATATTCACAATGTTTCCCCACTCATACACTGAAAGAGTACTGCCTCATAGGCACGAGTGGAGGCTACTAACACAAATGAGTTGAAGAAATGTAAGGAAATACTCGTACTCAATACCGGTGATCAACAAGTGGAATGTACAGAAAGAAGAGTTGTGGAAGCCGCCTCATTCCACAACTTTAAGGCCAGACTCAACACAGAATTTGAACGTCAGAATAGTTAAATTATAAGGCAGCATGCAGACGATGAGTCACAATAACGTGGCTGAAGATATGATGACCAGACCACACACTAGAAGATGAGGAGACGACGACGTTTTGGTCCGTCCTGGACCATTACCATGTCGATTGTCTTGATTGTCATCACAGGGCAACAGGTACAATATGGAAAGTGAAAATTAAGTCAGAGGTAAGAGATCCAGTGTGAAATGCCTGCCCCCAGCATCCATGGCTCCTACCGCAGGCAGTAGAGTCAGGTGTGCGCTGAGGTCACCCACAGGTGTCTCCTTTACTTTCACTTGCAGATGAGCTGTATGACACCAGATGAGTTTTACAACATATATATATACGTGACTTGTCGAGGCATACACAACGCACTACCATTTTCGTTCCATAAACTGAATCACTGGAAGCAGTACAAATTCAAACTACTGTACAACATATGTAGGCTTACTTGCAACATAATGGAGAACATACATAATTATAGTATCTATGAGGTCTATGGTGGGAGCAGTGTAGAGCATGACTAGCGGAAGTACGTGAGTCACTCATAATGACACGTGTTCCTGGGCCATACGGCACATTGCACCACCCCCATTGATGGGGAAACACCCCCCCAACCACCCACCTTGCAAAGGGAAGGAAGAGAGCTGGGGACGAATAAAACAAAATTCATTTTCTTCACGCCCACTACCGCCACGGGTGGTGGACATGTGGGCGTGTTGAACCGAGTCATCACCAGTCGAGCCTGGCCACCCGGGCCGGTCTCGGGGGAGGAGTAGAACTCCCGCAACCATCTTCAGATATGCTCCAGGTACGTACAGAACGATGCCTGCTTTATATTCCTACACACCTGCTTACTCGTTGCCACAAGCACAATCATCGCCAGTAATTGTATAACGCACACCTTCTTCACCTTTGACCTGATTTACAAAACCCCGAAGTCACGTCATTGGAGGCCCGTACCGCATCCCTTGTGGGCCAGCTGGGAGGGAGCCCGCCAGATCATGCGACACACGCACACAGGGGAATATAATAATCAGTAATAAAGAGAAGCCACGGGTTGGGTAGGTGGTGTGAGAGAGGGGGAGGAGGAGGTGGTGCCTGGCGTCACAGGTCGATGAATGTGACGCCAGAGGTAAGGTAAAAAAACTCCGTTGTTGACGTCAAATTCACTGTATCCCTGCTGACCAGACCACACACTAGAAAGTGAAGGGACGACGATCTTTCGGTCCGTCCTGGACCATTCTCAAGTCACTGTATCCCCCCCCCCCCCTCACCCTTCGATTAAGAGACATGAGCAAATTTATATTAATAATATAGATGTATATATATATGCATATTACATTTTTGTTTATAAGTTATTTTTTGATTGCAGTCAATCACAGGAAATTATGCTCGGCGCCCCGTGCAGTCATGGTGGCATATATCATAATATATTATTTAATATCCACACAGTTATAAATCCTTCCGTTCTCATGATACAAAAATATTGTGGTGGAAGTTGGTGTGGTGGTGACTGTGGTAGTGGTGGTGATGATGGTTGTGGTTGATGGTGGTGGTGATGATGGTTGTGGTTGGTGGTGGTGGTGGTGATGATGGTTGTGGTTGGTGGTGGTGGTGATGATGGTTGTGGTTGATGGTGGTGGTGATGATGATTGTGGTTGGTGGTGGTGGTGATGATGGTTGTGGTTGATGGTGGTGGTGATGATGGTTGTGGTTGATGGTGGTGGTGATGATGATTGTGGTTGGTGGTGGTGGTGATGATGGTTGTGGTTGGTGGTGGTGGTGATGATGGTTGTGGTTGATGGTGGTGGTGATGATGATTGTGGTTGGTGGTGGTGGTGATGATGGTTGTGGTTGATGGTGGTGGTGATGATGATTGTGGTTGGTGGTGGTGGTGATGATGGTTGTGGTTGGTGGTGGTGGTGATGATGATTGTGGTTGGTGGTGGTGGTGATGATGATTGTGGTTGGTGGTGGTGGTGATGATGATTGTGGTTGGTGGTGGTGGTGATGATGGTTGTGGTTGGTGGTGGTGGTGATGATGGTTGTGGTTGGTGGTGGTGGTGATGATGGTTGTGGTTGGTGGTGGTGGTGATGATGGTTGTGGTTGGTGGTGGTGGTGATGATGGTTGTGGTTGGTGGTGGTGGTGATGATGATTGTGGTTGGTGGTGGTGGTGATGATGGTTGTGGTTGGTGGTGGTGGTGATGATGGTTGTGGTTGGTGGTGGTGGTGATGATGGTTGTGGTTGGTGGTGGTGGTGATGATGGTTGTGGTTGGTGGTGGTGGTGATGATGGTTGTGGTTGGTGGTGGTGGTGATGATGATTGTGGTTGGTGGTGGTGGTGATGATGGTTGTGGTTGGTGGTGGTGGTGATGATGGTTGTGGTTGGTGGTGGTGGTGATGATGGTTGCGGTGGTGGTTGGCGTGATTGTGGGGGACGTGGGGGGGGGGGTGAGGTTATGAAGGTACAATATCAGTACATACTGTACTAAGGGGTGCATACCCCTTAGAATCTTGTATGTTGTGATCATATCCCCTTGTCTACTACGACGAAAAACGATACTACGTGGTTGTTTAGTTCCTGATACCAGAGCACATTGTCTTTGATGAAACTTACACACACACACACACACACACACACACACACACACACACACACACACACACACACACACACACACACACACACACACTGGGGGGGGTCTGACAGCTGAGCGGACAGCGCGCAGGACTCGTAATTCTGCTGCCCGGGTTCGATTCCTGGACTAGGCAGAAACAAATGGGCAAAGTTTCTTTTACCCTGATGCCCCTGTTACCTAGCAGTAACTAGATACCCGGGAGTTAGACAGCTGTTACGGAGCTGCTTCCTGGGTGTGTGTGTGTGTGTGTGTGTGTGTGAAGAAAAAAAATAGTTAGTAGTTATAGTTGATTGATTGACAGTTGAGAGGCGGGCCGAAAGAGCAGAGCTCAACCCCCGCAAGAACAACTAGGTGAAATACAACTACGTGAATACACACCCCAGGGAGTGAACATAACCCTAACTATAATGTTGACCAGACCACACACTAGAAGGTGAAGGGACGACGACGTTTCGGTCCGTCCTGGACCATTCTCAAGTCCTTCGACTTGAGAATTGTCCAGGACGGACCGAAACGTCGTCGTCCCTTCACCTTCTAGTGTGTGGTCTGGTCAACATACTTTAGCCACGTTATTGTGACTCATCGCCCAACTATAATACTAGAAGCCCACAGCAGAAGAATAACGTCAGCAGCACATGCCAAACTGGCCAACATTTCCGCCCCAAAACTTGGACAAAGAAACCTTCAGGTCATATACACAACATATGTACGACCCAGTTTTGAATACGTAGCCTTCCCTTGAAGCCACCCAAGGCAATGGTAGAAGATTGAAGATATGTGAAAAGGCTCGTTTCTGAACTGAGGAGCTTGAGCTATAAGAAAAGACTAGGGTATAAAATTTCCCTATACTGGTGCAGGAAAGACTGAGGGATCAAGACCTCGCCACTGGAGGAGAGGAAGAATAGAGGGCACATGATAACGACATAAGATTTTAACCATAAACAACAAAGTAAAACAAATGAATTGTTTAAAGCTAGCAACAGCAGACGGTGATTTAGATAGAAATTCTACGCGAATAAGAAGAAGAAAAGCCAGAAAGTACATCTTCAGTGTTAAGAGTCATGACAAACCATCAGTCTTCAACACCAGAAAAGTCAGCGGCTTCAGAAAAAGTTGGGCCAGCTTGTGCTTCACTGTGGCGCCGCTACCTTCCCCAGTGGCACCGCACCACCAGCGCCATCTATCACTTGGAACATGTTCTCACAACAAAAGGTGTTGAAGTAATAGTCAGCTGACCAAATGATTGCCTGGCTCACTGATGGCTACAGCGTCTCCCTCAACCATATACAAATGAAGCCTAGCATAACCATATACAAATGAAGCCTAACATAACCATATACAAATGAAGCCTAGCATAACCATATACAAATGAAGCCTAGCATAACCATATACAAATGAAGCCTAACATAAAATCATATATTCATCATAAATAACCACAGAAAAGCAGTTGTTAGTACCCAAATTTAAAATGCGCTGAGGTAAGAAAACAGTTTTCTGCTTGTAAAATGCTTGTTGAAGCCGAGATGATAGATAACGGAGAGGGCGGGCAGGCAGGCCGGCGAGCAGTGAGTATTCATCTCTACTTGTGCTTGTGGGGGTTGAGCTCTGCTCTTTCGGCCCGCCTCTCAACTCTCAATCAATCAACTGTTACTATTATTTTTTTTTTACATACATACACACCCCCAGGAAGCAGCCCGTAACAGCTGTCTAACTCCCAGGTACCTATTTACTGCTAGGTAACAGGAGCATCAGCGTGAAAGAAACTCTGCCCATTTTGTTTCTGCCATCACAGGGATCGAACCCGGACCCTAGGATTACGTGAGCGAACAGAGAAGTTAGGAATAAAGATATGACTGGCTTTTCCAACGGGTGACAGTTTAGCTAATATAAAAAGGACTGGGGTTTGGTTGTGGAGTGATTGAGGGGAATGAGCGAGAGCGGCTGCAGGAGAAGGGTTGTGGCCCCAGAGATGTGGAGCACAGGCAGGAACACCCAGTGACGGAGTACAGCCTGTGGTTTGTTGTTGTTATAGATTCAGCTACTCGGAACAAGTTCCAAGCAGCACGGGCTATGGTGAGCGCGTAACTTACCTGGTACAGGAGTTGGGCAAGTAGCACGGGCTATGGTGAGCCCGTAGAGGACTTACCTGGCACAGGAGCCGTGCTGTGTGTGTGGAGCGTGTGGTGTAGTGTGCGGCTCTGAAACAACGCTTGCAATTGGAGTAGGGATTACGGGCTATTCATGCCCGTGCCACCTCTTGGCTGGCTTAATCTTTATCAATCAATCAATCCGGAGTAGGGTCAAATTAACTGATTGATAATTTATCTATCGGGGGTCATTGGCATCATATAAAATCCAGTATGAATGAAACCATTGTGTTAGGTTTGTATATTTCTGCTCGACTTTCCGCAAATCAATCCAGCTGGAATGTACAGGACTCCGTGGCCTAACAGTTCCTTATTCCTAGATGATGGAACACACACTTTATTTCCTTTACTTAGGAAAGAGGTGAGGCTGTAATTGACAGCCCCACCTCTTGCCATATAAGAATTAAAGAAACTGTATAAGGCCGATTATCCCTTACAAAACAACTCATATTTATATTGACCCAAACTCATTCATATATATGTGTAACCTATAAGAGTTGAAGTATCTAGCGATCCCACGTAATTTGTTCCATAAACCAACGATATTATTTACAAACCAGTACTTTCCTAAAGTCTAAACTTCTTCAATTTATATCCACTATTTGGAGTTCTATTTTGTGCTGAAATTGAAATTGAAATTGAAATAAGTTTATTGAGGTAAAATACACACAAAGGGATGAGGTAGCTCAAGCTATTCTCACCCCGTTCAGTACAACGTGTTAATATATACATAGACACACATCACAAACAATAAACATATTACCAAACATTCTGAGAGATAAACATCTACATTTCCTATTTTGTGCTGATATATTTCAATAATAAGACAGGGAAAGAGAGCAGACTTGGAGAAGGACGAAATGACTCGTGTGGCGCCTCGCTGCCTTGTTCTGCCGCCTGTTGACATATAATTTAACAATTTTGTCGTTCGAATTCTTCGTTGAATCTGGCCTTAAAGCTTTGGATGGGGGGGGGGTGGCTTCCATAACATCTTTTAGTGCATTCCACTTGTTGATCACCCGTATAAGGTGATCAACACTACTGTACTGTATTGTCCTTAACATTTATTCGACTCGCTTGAGTTTCCAGCTTTCATCTACGTCCTCTTGCCCTATTTAAGCTGTATTAAAGATGTCCTTCTCTACCATGTCTATTCCCCTTAGAATCTTGTATGTTGCGATCATATCCCCTTGTTTACACTTTCCTCTCATCCAGGGTTGTGAGCGATTTAGCTCCCTTAATCAATCCTCGTTGTCTAACCATCTTAGCTTGGCACTAATCTTGTTGCAAATGTGAGCACATACGAGTGTAAGGGCACCACAGTGACTCACCCTCAGACATTAGGAGCAGTAGTGAGGCGTGTGGCAGCAGGAGAGCAGGAGTAGGGGACGTTGTGAGGGGGAGCAGGGGACGTTGTGAGGGGGAGGAGGGGACGTTGTGATGGGGAGAAGGGGACGTTGTGAGGGGGAGGAGGGGACGTTGTGACGGGGAGAAGGGGACGTTGTGAGGGGGAGAGGTCTGCACCCACACACCTGGTCATCACTCTTCGTTGCCATGGAAACCGCTCATAGCTTACCTCTCTCGCTCTCTACACCCCCACACATTATATATATATATATATATATATATATATATATATATATATATATATATATATATATATATATATATATATATATATATATATATATATATATATACATATATATATATATATATATATATATATATATATATATTTATATATATATATATATATATATATATATATATATATATATATATATATATATCGTACCTAGTAGCCAGAACGCCCTTCTCGGCCTACTATGCAAGGCCCAATTTGCCTAATAAGCCAAATTTTCATGAATTAATATATTTTCTCTCATTTTTTTCTTATGAAATGATAAAACTACCTATTTCATTATGTATGAAGTCAATTTTTTTTATTGGAGTTAAAATTAACGTAGATATATGACCAAACCTAACCAACCCTACCTAACCTATCTTTATAGGTTAGGTTAGGTTAGGTAGCCGAAAAAGTTAGGTTAGGTTAGGTTAGGTAGGTTAGGTAGTCGAAAAACAATTAATTCATGAAAACTTGGCATATTAGGCAAATCGGGCCTTGCATAGTAGGCCGAGAAGTGCGTTCTGGCTACTAGGTACTACTGGCTACTATATATATATATATATATATATATATATATATATATATATATATATATATATATATATATATATATATATATATATATATATATATATATATATATATATAAGAACATAAGAACATAAGAACAAAGGTAACTGCAGAAGGCCTATTGACCCATACGAGGGGGGACGTATATATATATATATATATATATATATATATATATATATATATATATATATATATATATATATATATATATATATATATATATATATATATATTAAATACATCTTCAGAAGGTGAAGATGTCTTCACCTTCTTCTGATTTGTAAAGCCAAATCACAAATTTGTGATTTGTAAAGCTTTTAATAATAATAATAATTAGTTTTTTCTTGTACTCTTCCATTGGATTTATCTTCCTTATAACTTTTGGATCAACAAGTATTGAAAGCAGTCTATCTCCTACGAGAAATACTCTTCACATGTAGACAAACCAAGTAGGTGCTAGTAGTGACCCTTGTGGGACTCCACTGGTAACTCTCTCTTCTCTTCTCACTCCTGTCTTCCGTCTCTCAAGCCTTCACATTTACACTCTATTTTCCCCATGAGCTTGTCACTGTACCTCCCTCAGCCTTCAGTGGTTTGTGGGGGTGGTTGTGGTAGTGAGGATAAATCATTCTGGTGAGTAGTGATGGTGGTTGGATGCCATAGTGGTTATGATGATAAGGTGGTGGCGTAGATATGGTGATTTGTGATGTTGTTATTGGTATTATTTGATAGTAAGTTATGGTGAGGGTTTTTGATGGTGAGTGATGAGTTGAGGAAGTTGTTGTGAGACTTGTGACGCTCGCTGTGAGCTGTGTGTGTGTGTGTGTGTGTGTGTGTGTGTGTGTGTGTGTGTGTGTGTGTGTGTGTGTGTGTGTGTGTGTGTGTGTGTGTGTGTGTGTGTGTGTGCGTGCGTGCGTGCGTGCTGGTAGAGCAGAGTGACGCCTCCAGGTGAGAGTGAGCTAATTGAGGCCGTATAAATACTTGAAGACAATGGAGAGAGTTTTACCTTGAGTAACATTGATCATGCTTCCTGTCTACCCAATCTTCCCGTGCTACATATATATGTACTTACCTGGTTGATACCTGGTTGATACCTGGTTGATACCTGGTTGATACCTGGTTGATACCTGGTTGATGGGGTTCTGGGAGTTCTTCTACTCCCCAGGCCCGGCCCGAGGCCAGGCTTGACTTGTGAGAGTTTGGTCCACCAGGCTGGTGCTTGGAGCGGCCCGCAGGCCCACATACCCGCCACAGCCCGGTTGGTCCGGCACTCCTTGGAGGAATAAATCTAGTTTCCTCTTGAAGATGTCCACGGTCTCTTGCTCTTGCTCTCTTGTTGAGTATAATAGTATTTGTGTGAGAGTATTTCGTGTTACTGAGTTATTGATGGTTACGTGACAGAGTGGGAGTAACACAGTTGTGTCACTCTAGGAGAACACCAGCCATTGATTGATAAAAATTAAGCTACCCAAAAGGTGGCACGGGCATGAATAACCCGTAAAACCAACCATGTCATTTGTGTTGATTTGTATGATCACGGGAATAAAGGATACAACAAAGGCCTATAAGCCTTTGTTGGCAGCTACTGATGTTGGCCCATATATAGTCTAACCTACGCTTGAAACACTCCAGCGTTCCCAGGTTAGGTTAGGTTACCCGACAAAACTGGTATATGTGATGTCCGCCGCAGTGTGGGAGGAGGAGGAGGAGGAGGAGAGCAGGGGGAGAAGGAAGAGAAGAACTGGAGAAAAAGAAATATAAATGCAGTAAAATGGAGAAGAAGCAGAAACACCAGGGGACAACCAGAGGACGGCCAGTACATCAAGAATTGTCAGGAAAAATCACCAAGCCATTACAACTATATAGCACTGGGAAGGGGTCAGGATAAGGATTTGGGATGGGACGGTGGGAAGGAATGGTGCCCAACCACTTGGAAGGTCGGGGATTGAACGCCGACCTGCATGAAGCGGGACCGTCGCTCTACCATCCACCCAAAGTGGTTGAACCAGTGCATCAAGAGCGGAGGGGGACAACACTCACTCATCAGCAGACAGCTCAGAGGGGCACAGACAGACCTCACAGCCCCATACAAATCAGGTAACACTTTCGTCTAACACATCACCCACAACGCCCTCACCTCTAATTACCAGCCAAGGCCCAGAACAGCCAACCCGACGCAGGTGTCCATAATAGCAGTCGTTATCGTGTAAATCACTATAAAACCCTTCAACAACAAATATCTCCTGCAGCTTACGGGCTATTCATGCCCGTGCCACCTCTTGGGTGGCTTAATCTTTATCAATCAATCAAATACACTACAAGTGAGACAAATACACTGTCACTACAAGTGAGTAACGAGAGCCTGGACATTGTCCACCTTAATGAGACAGCCGGCGCCCATGAGCTGCACCTCAAGATTGATTGATTGATTGATTAATGAAGATTAAGCCACCCAAGAGGTGGCACGGGTATGAATAGCCCGTAAGGCACCTCAAGCTCTAGGGTTACGGTATATACTCATTAAGAAAGGTCAACTCCACCCACGGGAGACATCTCCCGTCACGCAGGGTGCAGTCGCACCTCCACAGATCTCTACTATCAGCTCTTGATACTGGTAATGGCTCAAATGGGCCACGACTTACGGGCTATTCATGCCCGTGCCACCTTTTGGGTGGCTTAATCTTCATAATAATAATAATTCTTGCCCCTAACATGCTGTCTCCACCTTCTCTCAGTCTCACCTCTTTCCTCCTTTATCCCAGTATTTCTTTTCACTCTCCTCTGTATTCTATTTCCCCCTCGTGGTGAATGGGTCAGCAGGTTCCACAGATCTCCAGTATCATCTATTGATACTGGTAATGGCTCAAAAGGGCCTCCACTTACGGGCTATTCATGCCCGTGCCCCCTTTAGGGTGGCTTAATCTCCATCAATCGGGTCAGCAGGTGTTTCTCCAGACGCACCCGTGATCAAAGAGCTGAGATAATGCAATACGCCGCAGAGGAAGTCTAGTTCCCACCCACCAAATTTCCCTCTTCCTGCATGTTGGTGATGCAGCTGTGTCAGCAGCTGCACCACGCCGCCTCCACCACGCCCGCCACAACCTCCCAGGAATTACGTGTACTAACTTGCCACGGCAGGTTAAGGGAACACAATACCACAACCCTAGAGACGAGAAGAATATCACAACCCATCGAATCGAATAAAATCTAGAAGATACCCATTGGGCGAGCGGGGGAGGTGGGTACAGCTGAAGAGAAGCAGGAGGTTATCTTGAGGTTATCTTGAGATGATTTCGGGGCTTTAGTGTCCCCGCGGCCCGGTCCTCGACCAGGCCTCCACCCCCAGGAAGCAGCCCGTGACAGCTGACTAACACCCAACCCAGTTGTGGCCACCGAGGAGAGAGGAAGCGGTGAAGGTGTAGATACAAGAGCTTGACCCAACTGCATGGCGAAACAGACCAAAATTATATTATGAAAGTCCCAAATATATCCCTTCAACAACATGTAAAATACGCCACTCACCACAAATATCCCAGAAACATACACCTCACCAATTACAAATGGCCGCTCACGGAGCAGCTCCACAACCACCTCAATACCACCAAAATATTCTATCGTCACCAAAAAGGTGTCACCAGCACAACTATAGATATTATCTATAGATACAGATATTACCTAGCCGCAAGTTCCCGCACGCGTGGGGGGGGGGGGTTGTGGCCACCTGGGGAGACGTGGGGGAGGTTGTGGCCACCTGGGGAGACGTGGGGGGGGTTGTGATCACCTGGGGAGACGTGGGGGTGGTTGTGGCCACCTGGGGAGACGTGGGGGTGGTTGTGGCCACCTGGGGAGACGTGGGGGTGGTTGTGGCCACCTGGGGAGACGTGGGGGTGGTTGTGGCCACCTGGGGAGACGTGGGGGGGGGGTTGGGGCCACCTGGGGAGACGTGGGGGAGGTTGTGGCCACCTGGGGAGACGTGGGGGAGGTTGTGGCCACCTGGGGAGACGTGGGGGTGGTTGTGGCCACCTGGGGAGACGTGGGGGGGGGGGGGGGTTGTGGCCACCTGGGGAGACGTGGGGGAGGTTGTGGCCACCTGGGGAGACGTGGGGGAGGTTGTGGCCACCTGGGGAGACGTGGGGGAGGTTGTGGCCACCTGGGGAGACGTGGGGGGAGGTTGTGGCCACCTGGGGAGACGTGGGGGTGGTTGTGGCCACCTGGGGAGACGTGGGGGAGGTTGTGGCCACCTGGGGAGACGTGGGGGAGGTTGTGGCCACCTGGGGAGACGTGGGGGTGGTTGTGGCCACCTGGGGAGACGTGGGGGGGGTTGTGGCCACCTGGGGAGACGTGGGGGAGGTTGTGGCCACCTGGGGAGACGTGGGGGAGGTTGTGGCCACCTGGGGAGACGTGGGGGAGGTTGTGGCCACCTGGGGAGACGTGGGGGAGGTTGTGGCCACCTGGGGAGACGTGGGGGAGGTTGTGGCCACCTGGGGAGACGTGGGGGAGGTTGTGGCCACCTGGGGAGACGTGGGGGAGGTTGTGGCCACCTGGGGAGACGTGGGGGAGGTTGTGGCCACCTGGGGAGACGTGGGGGAGGTTGTGGCCACCTGGGGAGACGTGGGGGAGGTTGTGGCCACCTGGGGAGACGTGGGGGGAGGTTGTGGCCACCTGGGGAGACGTGGGGGTGGTTGTGGCCACCTGGGGAGACGTGGGGGGGGGTTGTGGCCACCTGGGGAGACGTGGGGGAGGTTGTGGCCACCTGGGGAGACGTGGGGGAGGTTGTGGCCACCTGGGGAGACGTGGGGGAGGTTGTGGCCACCTGGGGAGACGTGGGGGTGGTTGTGGCCACCTGGGGAGACGTGGGGGGGTTGTGGCCACCTATGAGACGTGGGGGAGGTTGTGGCCACCTGGGGAGACGTGGGGGTGGTTGTGGCCACCTATGAGACGTGGGAGTAACGGAAGAGATTTGGGGAAGCCACGAGGGAAGAGGAGGGGAGGGGAGCCACATCTGCCCCCATCTCCTAATGTTACAGTGTAACACGGGCCCGCTTCCCCGGGCCTCTCTCCCTCGCCCCTCCACCAGCACGTGCACCAGCCAGAAATGAGAGGCGCCCCCTACAACACAAGACGCTCAGCCATCCACAGCCTCATGCGGGCTGTGCCGTTGTCAGCAACATCACTCCATCAACGATCCTTCATCACTAATGCTTACTCACATTTAGAACATGCTTACTAAGATCGCTGTAACATCTTACTAAGATTTACTCCCTTGTGGACCAATATAACAAACTCATCAAATAAATGAGATTTTAGGGTTACCTAGCAGTAAAATAGGTACCTGGGTGTTAGTCAGCTGTCACGGGCTACTTCCTGGGGGTGGAGGCCTGGTCGAGGACCGGGCCGCGGGGACACTAAAAGCCCCGAAATCATCTCAAGATAACCTCAAGATAGGGTTCGGGCTTGAAAGGTAGGATAAGAGCTCTTGGCTTGGAGGTTCATTAAGAACATCAATGACACCCCTAATGAGCTCTAGTTTTTGTTTACAAACAATAAGAGGTAGAATGAGGGGGGGGGGAAGTGATGTTGTTGTTGTTATAGATTCAGCTACTCGTTCCGAGTAGCACGGGCTATGGTGAGCCCGTAGTGGACTTACCTGGCACAAGAGCGGTGCTGAATGTGTGGGGGGACTGATTGAGCTAGAGCAAACTACACGAGAGGGACAGGATGAACAACCCAGTGGGTTTTCTTCCTATTGGGGAGTGTTGTACATTCTGCTATGGCGGTATGTTCACTCACAAGATGAGTGGCGCTGCCCAATAAACTCGCCCCTCGGGGCAAAATTTAAAATTTACACGAGAGGAGGAACTGGGGGGAGTGGGGAAGGGGGTATTTAAAACCACATATAAGATTCTCATATGAAAAGATCAGACAGACAAAGAAGCAATGTTAAGAGCTATGACCAGCAGAACAAGGAGGCGCACACATACAAGTTAAAGACTCAACTGACTCACAGAGATGTCAGTAGAACGTCATCGGTGCTAGGGCGCTTGGTGGGTGGGTGGACAGTACGCTGGATACGTTGTCCTGTGGATCGGGGATCGATTCCCGACGGTGGGGGAAACAAATGGGCAGTTTCTTTCACCCTGATGCCCCCTGTTACCTAGCAGTAAAAAGGTACCTAGGAGTTAGACAGCTGTTACGGGCTGCTTCCTGTGTGTGTGTGTGTGTGTGTGTGTGTGTGTGTGTGTGTGTGTGTGTGTGTGTGTGTGTGTGTGTGTGTGTGTGTGTGTGTGTGTGTGTGTGTGTGTGAAAAAATTCATTGCTTTATTGACAGGTGAGAGGCGTGCCGAAAGAGCCAGAGCTCAACTCCTGCAATTACAACTAGGTGTATACACACACACACACGCTAACTCCATACATACACACATCGATAATCTTTTTGTATCACAAACGATTCAACAAGAGGCTCACAACAGTCACCATACAAGGCACTTTACATGTATGGTGAGTCACACACAGTTACTAGTCTTGCCCCTGTGACTCACCATAGCTGTAAAGTGCCTTGTATAGTGACTGTTGAGAGCGAAGCTTATCCCCCCCGCACGCACAACTAGGCAAGTACACACACACACACACACACACACACACACACACACACACACACACACACACACACACACACACACACACACACACACACACACACACACACACGCCAGCAGGTGAAGTGTTGGACTGGATGTCAACAGACATGAAAGGTCAGAGAGAGTCACCAGTCAGTGTCATGGCCAGGAGGAGGTCAGAACAAAATAAGACAGAGTGTTTAAGGGGTGAGAGAGGTCAGGGATAAGGTAGAAGGTACACCAGCGAGCTCATGTGTGTGTAGCCTTGAGGTGAGATAAGTCACACTTAAAGAAAGATTAAGATAAGTCAAGAAAAGCAGTAGGATGAATCACAACTATTCCCTTTAGTGGTAATTAACGTATACGGGAAGGGGGAGTGGGGGAGGGGGAGAAGAGACAATAAAGTGTGTTGTGTAGTGTGTAGATGGTGAAGGAGGAGACACACACACACACACACACACACACACACACACACACACACACACACACACACACACACACACACACACACACACACACACACACACACACACACACACACACACTGAAGCCCACATAAAGAGAATAACGTCTGCGGCATATGCGAGGCTGGCTAACATCAGAACGGCGTTCAGGAACCTGTGTAAGGAATCATTCAGAATCTTCTACACCACATATGTAAGACCAATCCTGGAGTATGCGGCCCCAGCATGGAGCCTGTACCTTGTCAAGCACAAGACGAAGCTGGAAAAAGTCCAAAGGTATGCTACTAGACTAGTCCCAGAACTAAGAGGCATGAGTTATGAGGAAAGGCTGCGGGAAATGCACCTTACGACACTGGAAGACAGAAGAGTAAGGGGGGACATGATCACAACCTACAAAATCCTCAGGGGAATCGACCGGGTAAACAAAGATGAACTATTCAACACTGGTGGGACGCGAACAAGGGGACACAGGTGGAAGCTGAGTACCCAAATGAGCCACAGAGACGTTAGAAAGAACTTTTTCAGTGTCAGAGTAGTTAGTAAATGGAATGCATTAGGAAGTGATGTGGTGGAGGCTGACTCCATACACAGTTTCAAATGTAGATATGATAGAGCCCAATAGGCTCAGGAATCTGTACACCAGTTGATCGACGGTTGAGAGGCGGGACCAAAGAGCCAGAGCTCAACCCCCGCAAGCACAATTAGGTGAGTACACCAGCCCCCGTCCTCTTGATATGCCACTCTGCCCAAAATCCTGTAGATCTTTGCGAGCCGTCACTGTTCGTAGTAGATTTGCATTCGTAATATTGATTACCACAAGGTGAGGAACGCGATCTGTTAGTAAGAGAGCGGCGGGTTGCACACCCACCCACGCCAGTCTGTCGTGTCCTCTAACACTATGCAACCCTGCAACAGGAAAACATAACAACTCCAACATGAGGCTTCCTATCCCTGTAACACTTAGGGTGTTAACGCCACGTTCACCTCAAGTGCGCAACTGCAAGTGTAAATATAAAATGGAAACAAAAATATCGAGTAAACTGTTCGCGGGAGAGAGGGAGAGAGGGAGAGAGGGAAGGATGGAGAGAGGGAGAGAGGGAGAGAGGGAGAGAGGGAGAGAGGGAGGGAACTGTCATCACTGCCAGATCATCATGACCAAAATACGTCAGGTGAAGTCTTGGCAATCCCCCCCCTTTCCACCGCCCCCCCCCCCCCCCCCCCGCGTACCCCTATCATTCATTACCATATCTCCACCCATCTCTTACCCCATGGCTGTCTCCAAGCTTCTCTCTACTGTATACTCAATACCGGGTCGATATATATATATATATATATATATATATATATATATATATATATATATATATATATATATATATATATATATATATATATATATATATATATATATCAAGGTGATGGTGGGGAATCCATTGGTGGAGGTAGCACCTTATCACTCGCCCATCATCCTCCACACCCATACCACACCCACAGCAGTAAAAATAAGACACTTTTAGAGAGTCATAAGAGGTAGTGTGGAGAGGCGTGACAACAATAATGAAGGCCAAGCATAAACAACACTGGCCTACAGGTATAGAACACAAACAACACCAGTATTACAAGTACAATGGACGAGTTACCTGTATCAACAGCTGAGCAACACAAGGAATGAGAGATGTGAAATATATAAAGTTACATCAAGGAAATAGACCTAACTCTTGCTTATTTATTGACTTTCTCTACCTCCTACCTCCTGGGTTCGATCCCAGGCGCCGGCGACAAACAATGGGCAGAGTTTCTTTCACCCTATGCCCCTGTTACCTAGCAGTAAATTAGGTACCTAGGTGTTAGTCAGCTGTCACGGGCTGCTTCCTGGGGGTGGAGGCCTGGTCGAGGACCGGGCCGCGGGGACACTAAAAAGCCCCGGAATCATCTCAAGATAACCTCCTCATCACAATCGACTTGAGAATGGTCCAGGACGGACCGAAACGTCGTCGTGCCTTCAACTTCTAGTGTGTGGTCTGGTCAACAAGGACTCTCCAGCCTGCTTCGCCTCTCTCATTACCTTGTCTTGCTAGTTTATGTCAGTAAATCACCAGGCTTTTTACCTCGATAATGGTCCAGCAAGAACCTAAACTTCGCCACTATTTTTAAATTTATATTGTCTGGGTTTAATATTTATTTATAGTACTTAAACGTCAAGGGAAATAAAAACACTATGAATAGGTAAGTGTGTGCAATCTATCCACACACATCTGAAACACTTGACACTGCCCACACGTTTAGGTGAGCACACATACAAACACACACACACACACGACCAAAGAGCCAAACCTTAACCCCCGCAAGCACAATTAGGTGAGTACACACACACACACACACACACACACACACACACACACACACACACACACACACACACACACACACACACACACACACACAAACACACAGAGGCACACAGAGTGTGCAGAGGCACTTTGCTTGCCACTCTCCATAGTGTATAGTAAGTCACTAGAGACGGGAGACCTACCAGAAATATGGAAGACGGCGAATGTGGTCCCAATATACAAAAAGGGCGACAGACAAGAGGCACTGAACTACAGGCCAGTGTCCTTAACTTGTATACCATGCAAGGTGATGGAGAAGATCGTGAGAAAAAACCTGGTAACACATCTGGAGAGAAGGGACTTCGTGACAAATCGCCAACATGGATTCAGGGAGGGTAAATCTTGCCTTACAGGCTTGATAGAATTCTACGATCAGGTGACACAGATTAAGCAAGAAAGAGAGGGCTGGGCGGACTGCATTTTCTTGGATTGTCGGAAAGCCTTTGACACAGTACCGCATAAGAGGCTGGTACATAAGCTGGAGAGACAGGCAGGTGTAGCTGGTAAGGTGCTCCAGTGGATAAGGGAGTATCTAAGCAATAGGAAGCAGAGAGTTACGGTGAGGGGTGAGACCTCCGATTGGCGTGAAGTCACCAGTGGAGTCCCACAGGGCTCTGTACTCGGTCCTATCTTGTTTCTGATATATGTAAATGATCTCCCGGAGGGTATCGATTCATTTCTCTCAATGTTTGCGGACGATGCTAAAATTATGAGAAGGATTAAAACAGAAGAGGACTGTTTGAGGCTTCAAGAAGACCTAGACAAGCTGAAGGAATGGTCGAACAAATGGTTGTTAGAGTTTAACCCAACCAAATGTAATGTAATGAAGATAGGTGTAGGGAGCAGGAGGCCAGATACAAGGTATCATCTGGGAGAGGAAATTCTTCAGGAGTCAGAGAAGGAAAAAGACTTGGGGGTTGATATCACGCCAGACCTGTCTCCTGCAGCACATATCAAGCGGATAACATCAGCGGCATATGCCAGGCTGGCCAACATACGAACGGCATTCAGAAACTTGTGTAAAGAATCATTCAGAACTTTGTATACCACATATGTCAGGCCAATCCTGGAGTATGCAGCCCCAGCATGGAGTCCATATCTAGTCAAGGATAAGACTAAACTGGAAAAGGTTCAAAGGTTTGCCACCAGACTAGTACCCGAGCTGAGAGGTATGAGCTACGAGGAGAGACTACGGGAATTAAACCTCACTTCGCTGGAAGACAGAAGAGTTAGAGGGGACATGATCACCACATTCAAGATTCTGAAGGGGATTGATAGGCTAGATAAAGACAGTCTATTTAACACAAGGGGAACACGCACAAGGGGACACAGGTGGAAACTGAGTGCCCAAATGAGCCACAGAGATATTAGAAAGAACTTTTTTAGTGTCAGAGTGGTTGACAAATGGAATGCATTAGGGGGTGATGTGGTGGAGGCTGACTCCATACACAGTTTCAAGTGTAGATATGACAGAGCCCAATAAGCTCATGAATCTGTACACCTGTTGATTGACGGTTGAGAGGCGGGACCAAAGAGCCAGAGCTCAACCCCCGCAAACACAACTAGGTGAGTACAACTAGGTGAGTACGTGCAACAGAGACTGTGCCACAGTAGACGGTAAGTACTCAGGGCCGCGGGAGAGGCACAGTGCCAACCTTCATCCACACACTACTATTATTACTATAACCACTGCCACTATCTTTTCTCTGCCCCCTCCAATACCCTCACCACCTGGACGGTAGAGCGACGGTCTCGCTTCATGCAGGTCGGCGTTCAATCCCCGACCGTCCAAGTGGTTGGGCACCGTTAATTCCTTCCCACCGTCCCATCCCCAAAGCCTTATCCTGACCCCTTCCCAGTGCTATATAGTCGTAATGGCTTGGGGCTTCCCTCTGAAAACTCCCTCCCTCCCTCACTATGGCAACTTGCACCACTTGCTCAAGTACATCTGGCCAAATGTAAACCATGGCGCCAAAACTATCCCCCATGCCTTATGTCCCCGTGGAATTATTTGCGAACAAGATTAAAAAGGAGTTCAAGAGACAACTCTGTCGCTAATGTTCAAAACGTGTCCAGGTATTTTATCCAGGATCCTAACCAGGTCTTCCAAGTTTCCACGTTGTGGAGAGTACACACACACTCACTCTAAGGTTGTGCTGGCCGTGAGTCTCTTGCTTACTTTTACACTACCACTCACAGGAATGGTATGGGGTTCACTACTACTTACAGGAATGGTATGGGGTTCACTACTACTCACAGGAATGGTATGGGGTTCATTACTACTCACAGGAATGGTATGGGGTTCACTACTACTCACAGGAATGGTATGGGGTTCACTACCACTCACAGGAATGGTATGGGGTTCACTACTACTCACAGGAATGGTATGGGGTTCACTACTACTCACAGGAATGGTATGGGGTTCACTACTACTCACAGGAATGGTATGGGGTTCACTACTACTCACAGGAATGGTATGGGGTTCACTACTACTCACAGGAATGGTATGGGGTTCACTACTACTCACAGGAATGGTATGGGGTTCACTACTACTCACAGGAATGGTATGGGGTTCACTACCACTCACAGGATCAGTATGGGATACACTACCACTCACAGGATCAGTATGGGATACACTACCACTCACTGGATCAGTATGGGATACACTACCACTCACAGGATCAGTATGGGATACACTACCACTCACAGGATCAGTATGGGGTTCACTACCACTTACAGGATCAGTATGGGGTTCACTACCACTCACAGGATCAGTATGGGGTTCACTACCACTCACAGGATCAGTATGGGATACACTACCACTCACAGGATCAGTATGGGATACACTACCACTCACAGGATCAGTATGGGGTTCACTACCACTCACAGGATCAGTATGGGGTTCACTACCACTCACAGGATCAGTATGGGGTTCACTACCACTCACAGGATCAGTATGGGATACACTACCACTCACAGGATCAGTATGGGATACACTACCACTCACAGGATCAGTATGGGATACACTACCACTCACAGGATCAGTATGGGGTTCACTACCAGTCACAGGATCAGTATGGGGTTCACTACCACTCACAGGATCAGTATGGGATACACTACCACTCACAGGATCAGTATGGGGTTCACTACCACTCACAGGATCAGTATGGGAAACACTACCACTCTCAGGATCAGTATGGGATACACTACCACTCACAGGATCAGTATGGGGTTCACTACCAGTCACAGGATCAGTATGGGGTTCACTACCACTCTCAGGATCAGTATGGGATACACTACCACTCACAGGATCAGTATGGGATACACTACCACTCACAGGATCAGTATGGGATACACTACCACTCACAGGATCAGTATGGGGTTCACTACCACTCACAGGATCAGTATGGGGTTCACTACCACTCACAGGATCAGTATGGGGTTCACTACCACTCACAGGATCAGTATGGGGTTCACTACCACTCACAGGATCAGTATGGGATACACTACCACTCACAGGATCAGTATGGGATACATTACCACTCACAGGATCAGTATGGGATACACTACCACTCACAGGATCAGTATGGGGTTCACTACCACTCACAGGATCAGTATGGGGTTCACTACCACTCACAGGATCAGTATGGGGTTCACTACCACTCACAGGATCAGTATGGGATACACTACCACTCACAGGATCAGTATGGGATACACTACCACTCACAGGATCAGTATGGGATACACTACCACTCACAGGATCAGTATGGGGTTCACTACCACTCACAGGATCAGTATGGGATACACTACCACTCACAGGATCAGTATGGGATACACTACCACTCACAGGATCAGTATGGGATACACTACCACTCACAGGATCAGTAAGGGGTTCACTACCACTCACAGGATCAGTATGGGATACACTACCACTCACAGGATCAGTATGGGATACACTACCACTCACAGGATCAGTATGGGATACACTACCACTCACAGGATCAGTATGGGATACACTACCACTCACAGGATCAGTATGGGGTTCACTACCACTCACAGGATCAGTATGGGGTTCACTACTACTCACAGGATGAGTAAGGGGTACACTACCACTCACAGGATGAGTATGGGATACACTACCACTCACAGGATCAGTATGGGGTTCACTACCACTCACAGGATCAGTATGGGATACACTACCACTCACAGGATCAGTATGGGGTTCACTACCACTCACAGGATCAGTATGGGGTTCACTACCACTCACAGGATCAGTATGGGGTTCACTACCACTCACAGGATCAGTATGGGATACACTACCACTCACAGGATCAGTATGGGATACACTACCACTCACAGGATCAGTATGGGATACACTACCACTCACAGGATCAGTAAGGGGTTCACTACCACTCACAGGATCAGTATGGGATACACTACCACTCACAGGATCAGTATGGGATACACTACCACTCACAGGATCAGTATGGGATACACTACCACTCACAGGATCAGTATGGGATACACTACCACTCACAGGATCAGTATGGGGTTCACTACCACTCACAGGATCAGTATGGGGTTCACTACTACTCACAGGATGAGTAAGGGGTACACTACCACTCACAGGATGAGTATGGGATACACTACCACTCACAGGATCAGTATGGGGTTCACTACCACTCACAGGATCAGTATGGGATACACTACCACTCACAGGATCAGTATGGGGTTCACTACCACTCACAGGATCAGTATGGGGTTCACTACCACTCACAGGATCAGTATGGGGTTCACTACCACTCACAGGATCAGTATGGGATACACTACCACTCACAGGATCAGTATGGGGTTCACTACCACTCACAGGATCAGTATGGGGTTCACTACCACTCACAGGATCAGTATGGGATACACTACCACTCACAGGATCAGTATGGGATACACTACCACTCACAGGATCAGTATGGGGTTCACTACCACTCACAGGATCAGTATGGGGTTCACTACCACTCACAGGATCAGTATGGGATACACTACCACTCACAGGATCAGTATGGGGTTCACTACCACTCACAGGATCAGTATGGGGTTCACTACTACTCACAGGATCAGTATGGGGTTCACTACCACTCACAGGATCAGTATGGGGTTCACTACCACTCACAGGATCAGTATGGGATACACTACCACTCACAGGATCAGTATGGGGTTCACTACCACTCACAGGATCAGTATGGGGTTCACTACTACTCACAGGATGAGTAAGGGGTACACTACCCAATACAGGATGAGTAAGGGGTACACTACCCAACACAGGATGAGTAAGGGGTACACTACCCAACACAGGATGAGTAAGGGGTTCACTACTACTCACAGGATGAGTAAGGGGTACACTACCACTCACAGGATCAGTATGGGATACACTACCACTCACAGGATCAGTATGGGATACACTACCCAACACAGGATGAGTAAGGGGTACACTACCCAACACAGGATGAGTAAGGGGTACACTACCCAACACAGGATATGTACAGCCTCCACTACCACTCACAGGATGAGTAAGGGGTACACTACCCAACACAGGATATGTACAGCCTCCACTACCACACACAGGATCAGTATGGGGTTCACTACCACTCACAGGATCAGTAAGGGGTTCACTACTACTCACAGGATGAGTAAGGGGTACACTACCCAACACAGGATGAGTAAGGGGTACACTACCCAACACAGGATGAGTAAGGGGTACACTACCCAACACAGGATGAGTAAGGGGTACACTACCCAACACAGGACATGTACAGCCTCCACTACCACACACAGGACAGCTAGGAGCTGTATAATAACTAAATACACATAAAAATATAAACGAAAATAAATGTATAAACGTAAATATATAAATGTATAAACGTAAATATATAAATGTATAAACGTAAATATATAAATGTATAAACGTAAATATATAAATGTATAAACTAAATAAATGAACTCGCAGTTACTCCTCCGGACACTTTTCCTCTCCATTCCATCCATCCATCGCTAGTGTCTCTATCAACTACAGGAGGAGAGGCAGAACACGAGGGTAATACTCACGCATCCTGTAGGATCTCGCAGGGCCCTTCTCCACCTTCCAGAGGGGGACTCTTCATGATGGTGTGGATGGGGGAGGGGAGGGAGAAGGGGTCCTGGTCACAGCATCGTCCCCCAAGGTAAAGTAGCCACCACACACACACACACACACGCGCGCGTGCGTGTGAGTGCTCCTCACACTCACTCACTCAACGGAGGAGCTGGCTGGCACGTTGTCGTTTTTAGTTTGTGTTTTGTTCCACCTGGTGCAAGCGTCGTCTCTGGATCAAATGTTAATGTTGCGACTCACAACTTTTCAGTGTTATTCTGACGTTGAGTCCACTGTATTCTTTCTATTTGGTCTAGTTTTAACTTGGTGTAAATGACAGTTATAATATTTTCAGTAGCGTGGCCTGGTGGCCCGAGCCGTTGTTTACTACACATCCAGCTGCTGCTGCTTCGCTTCACACATCCTTCACTTCCAAGTATGGTTCACTGTAAAACACAAAGCTTCTTACCCACCACACACTTTAAGGTCTACACCTTGAGTCCAGTACAAATTGAGCCGCCACACGCACCTGCTACACTTCACCACTTGAAAGTGTTGCCTCCTCACCATTTACAAGTGTTCAATGGTCAGGTTGGTGTGGTGGTCTTCCCACTAAAGCCTTGTGGCCGAGGTGTGACTCTTGCCACACGCTCAGGGTGTACACTCACCATCACACTACTTCACCATCACACTACTTCACCATTACACTACTTCACCATCACACTATTTCACCATCACACTACTTCACCATCACACTACTTCACCATCACACTACTTCACCATCACACTACTTCACCATCACACTACTTCACCATCACACTACTTCACCATCACACTACTTCACCATCACACTACACAGTCTTCCCAACTTTCTGTACGCGACATCAAATTAAAGGTGAACTTAATATCTCTCTCTCTCTCTCTCTCTCTCTCTCTCTCTCTCTCTCTCTCTCTCTCTCTCTCTCTCTCTCTCTCTCTCTAAAATTATAGGCAAACTATTTTATCCCAGTGAAGGAAAATTCTGTTTCTTTAGTCTCACTCGAATGTTCAACACATGGAAGAGCTTAATTAACGTGGAAGTAGTGGATTATAAAACTAAATTAGTTTAGCAATAGATAAGGCAAATATTTTATTTAAATCTTCCTTGAACCCATTCCGTAACAGAGTCATTAGTTTGGATTCAATAGCTTGTTTCCTGTCTCCCTCTGACCTTTCCCTTCCCATAGCTCTCGATAAGCTTTGTCCTACTACTTTTCCCTGCAACACCATACGCCAATCACTTAACATCAATTACTGCTAATTGTAACCGATTAACAATCGGTCCCCAATTACTGCTGGGTGAACAGGGGCGACTGCTTGTCCCAACCCTGCATTCGAACCCAGAACAAATCGTTCGAGTTGTGCCATCCAAACACTAACAAGAATGGTTTGCCTCTTAGCAATTGTTCGTTGACCTGTCAAATGCTGTAATACTGTCCAGCACAGACTGCTGCTGTATGCCCCCTGGCGTCATCTGGTACAATAAACAAACAATGAACTGTACCACGTGCTGCGGCGGGAGCACGTGGGCGCGTGAGTGTATCTGGCTGGTCACTGTAGGGCGGCTGGCTCCTCGTTATCACCGTGGCTGCGCCTCCTGTAGGAGAGAGAAAGAAAAACAGGTTATCGATCGTGGTCCTTCGCTCGCCCGAGAGGGTAAATATAAGAGAAGGAATTTTAACAAGAGAGAGAGAGAGAGAGAGAGAGAGAGGTTGGGGGGAACTTTGACATATTCCTGCCATTAAACATGAAAGGAGCAACTCTGAATACACGCATTACATGAATTGGGTGCGCTCGCGCGTGCGTACGTGCATGTAACCTATTTGTCTTTATCTATTTGTGCCTGCAGGATCACGCAGTTTAGCTCTTGGACCCTCAGTTTTCAATCGCTGGTTGTCTAATGTAATGACTCCCGACCTATTTTATCTTTCATATCTACTAGGCTATGTGCAGATTAACCCCAGCATATAACCCACAACGGCTGTCAAACTCCCAGGGCCCAGATTTACGAAGCACTTACGCAAGTACTTGCGAACGTGTACATCTTTCCTCAATCTTTGACGGCTTTGGTTACATTTATTAAACAGTTTACAAGCATGAAAACTTGCCAATCAACTGTTGTTATTGTTATAAACAGCCTCCTGGTGCTCCGGAGCTCATTAACTGTTGAATAATTGTAAACAAAGCCGCCAAAGATTGAGGAAAGATGTACAGGTTCCTAAGTGCTTGCGTAACTGCTTCATGAATCTGGCCCCAGGTCTCTATTTACTACTAAATAAATCAAAGCATTAGGTGAAAGGAAACCATGTCCAAACGCCCCTGTCCTGCCGTGAGAGATCGAACCCTCGATCTTCAGTTGTGAGTCGAGGTTAGCCCACTGATATGTTGTCGTGTGTGTGGGGGAGGGGGAAGGGGGGAAGGGGGGGGAGGGGGAAGGGGGGAAGGGGGGGAGGGGAAATAGGGCGGTTATGTATATACACTAAGTTCACTACGGGCTCACCATAGCCCGTGCTACTTGGGACTTTTTGTTCCAAGTAGCGAATCTTAAACAACAACCAATCATTTAAAAATCTCCATCCATCTATCACTCTATTTATAAAATAGCATTTACGCATTTAAGCTGGTGTAATGGGTACTGTACAAGCTGGTATAATGGGTACTGTACAAGCTGGTATAATGGGTACTGTACAAGCTGGTGTAATGGGTACTGTACAAGCTGGTGTAATGGGTACTGTACAAGCTGGTGTAATGGGTACTGTACACGCTGGTATAATGGGTACTGTACAAGCTGGTGTAATGGGTACTGTACAAGCTGGTGTAATGGGTACTGTACAAGCTGGTATAATGGGTACTGTACAAGCTGGTGTAATGGGTACTGTACAAGCTGGTGTAATGGGTATTGTACAAGCTGGTGTAATGGGTACTGTACAAGCTGGTGTAATGAACAAAGGGCTGTAATGAGCGGTTCCGCTGTAGTTGGTAGTGGTAAGAGCAGCTGTCGAGACAGTGGTAGCGGGGGGGGGGGGGAGTAGTGGTAGTTGCCTTCGTGGTTAGAGATGACTGTTGGTGGTAGGTGCAGTGCATTTTGCTGGTGGTGATAGTTATGTGGTAGTTGCAACGATGGCTGCAGTTGTGGTTGTTGCCATGGTAGTGGTAATGGTTGCAGCGGCGGTGATTACGGTGGTAGCCGTTGGTGGTGCTGAATTAGGGGTTAGTCGAAGGGTAGTGGTGGTAAGTGGTGGTAGGGGGGCTGGTTGTGTCAACTGTGCGAATACACTGACGGTCAAAGGTGTTAACAAAGGCAGAGCGCCAATCTGATCACTCTAAGGAGCCCGCGTGCGGCGGCGGCGGCTGCGGCACGCGGGCTCTAACGCTTCCGTCACTCCACTTTTAGCTTGGAGGCCCCGCACGCTGTGGGAAGACCTTGCGTCACCCCCGAGCCCCACGGGGCCTGAGTACGGGTCGTAACGCTGCTGTTACAGTGCCAGAGAGTTACACGGTGTCAGGTAACAGGGGGACCTTCCTCACAGTGTCAGGTAACAGCGGGACCTTCCTCACAGTGTCAGGTAACACGGAGACCTTCCTCACAGTGTCAGGTAACACGGAGACCTTCCTCACAGTGTCAGGTAACATGGGGACCTTCCTCACAGTTTCAGGCCAATGAAGGCCTGGGGGATACCTTGAGGTGCTTCCGGGGCTTAGCGTCCCCGCGGCCCGGTCGTCGACCAGGCCTAAAGGAAGGGAGAGCAGACTACCTACCAGAAGCAACAATCTGGTGGGCTGTCAACAACAAGTGCGGACCCTCGACACTTGTAGTACACTTCACACGGTCATGCCTTATACAAGGCACATGTGAACTTAAAGGTCAACCGCCAACACCTGTAAGGTCACAGGTCACACACGCCCCATAATAAAAATGTTAGATATAAAGCGTATGTTCTGTATCATCCCTCGCCCCCCCCCCTGCCTCACACAGGGGCCTGGCGGCTGAGTGGACAGCGCTTGGGACTTGTAATCCTAGGGTCCGGTGATCGATCCCCGGGGATGGCGGAAACAAATAGGTAGAGTTTCTTTCACCCTGATGCTCCTGTTCACCTTGCAGTAAATAGGTACTTGAGGGTTAGACAGCTGTTACGGGCTGCTTCCTGGTGGTGTGTGAGGGGGGGGGGGATCAGTAGACTGACAGTTGAGAAGCGGGCCGAAAGAGCCAGAGCTCATCCCCCGCAAGCTCAACTACGTGAATACAACTAGGTGAATACAAGACCTGTGCCTCTGTAACCCTTTCCACTACCGCCCACAAGATGGGTATGGGGTGCATAATAAACGAGACCTAACTGCTGTAATATAGGAACAAACATCCAGGACCAGGATTTATCAAGAGCTTAATTTGTCCACATACGAAACACGTACATCTTTCCTGTCCTGACGCCACTGATTACATTTATTAATAAACAGTTGATGAGCTTAGAGGCGCTACGAGGTCGTTTATAACAATAATAGCCTTGCTGTGTGAAGTTTGAAGCTCGTAATGTCTTTAATAAATGTGAAGATGGACGCCATGACTGAGGGGAAGATGCACAGGTGTCGTAAGTGATTGAGTAAATACTTGATATCTGGCCCTGGTCTTTACGTGATATCTGGCCCTCTGGTCTTTACGTGATATCTGGCCCCTGGTCTTTACGTGATATCTGGCCCCTGGTCTTTACGTGATATCTGGCCCCTGGTCTTTACGTGATATCTGGCCCCTGGTCTTTACGTGATATCTGGCCCTCTGGTCTTTACGTGATATCTGGCCCCTGGTCTTTACGTGATATCTGGCCCTCTGGTCTTTACGTGATATCTGGCCCTCTGGTCTTTACGTGATATCTGGCCCTCTGGTCTTTACGTGATATCTGGCCCCTGGTCTTTACGTGATATCTGGCCCCTGGTCCAAGATTTATCAAGCGTTTTAGTATTCACTTACGAAACCTGTACACCGTTCCTCGATCATGGCGACTTAAGTCTGTATGAAGTAAACAGTTCACGAGACCTTGCAGAACCTAAGTAACAAAAAGTTGTCACACTTAACGGACGCGAGAATGGATACCCTACCTCACTGTTGACGCCTCACCCCATGGGAGATTATCCTGAGGTCCCGCACCTCATGGGAGATTATCCTGAGATACCGCACCTCATGGGAGATTATCCTGAGGTCCCGCACCTCATGGGAGATTATCCTGAGATACCGCACCTCATGGGAGATTATCCTGAGATACAGCACCTCATGGGAGATTATCCTGAGGTACCGCACCTCATGGGAGATTATCCTGAGATACCGCACCTCATGGGAGATTGTCCTGAGGTACAGCACCTCATGGGAGATTATCCTGTCTGAGGTACAGCACTTCATGGGAGATTATCCTGTCTGAGGTACCGCACCTCATGGGAGATTATCCTGAGGTACAGCACCTCATGGGAGATTGTCCTGAGGTACAGCAACTCATGGGAGATTATCCTGTCTGAGGTACAGCACCTCATGGGAGATTATCCTGTCTGAGGTACCGCACCTCATGGGAGATTATCCTGAGGTACAGCACCTCATGGGAGATTGTCCTGAGGTACAGCACCTCATGGGAGATTATCCTGTCTGAGGTACAGCACTTCATGGGAGATTATCCTGTCTGAGGTACCGCACCTCATGGGAGATTATCCTGTCTGAGGTACCGCACCTCATGGGAGATTATCCTGTCTGAGGTACCGCACCTCATGGGAGATTATCCTGTCTGAGGTACCGCACCTGACCCCAAGCTCGAGGCACCTTACTTCCCAGGTACACAAAACGGTACCGTACCTGCCCACATCTCCCGGCTCACACTCCCCCCTCTAACCCTGCGACAATAAACAGTCTGTCGTAAAGTAACCCACACCCAGGTGTCTCCCCAACACTGCCACCCCTGTTCTCCCATCTCTACAACTACAACTCCATCTTTACACCCCCCAATCCCCCTTCAATTTCAATTGACGAAACGTGGACAAAACATCTCGTTTCACCCCGGACATTGAGCTCGAGAGCATTGGGTTGTGTCAACGAGGACAACTGGAGGCCTCGTAGCCTGGTGGATAGCGCGCAGGACTCGTAATTCTGTGGCGCGGGTTCGATTCCCGCACGAGGCAGAAACAAATGGGCAAAGTTTCTTTCACCCTGAATGCCCCTGTTACCTAGCAGTAAATAGGTACCTGGGTGTTAGTCAGCTGTCACGGGCTGCTTCCTGGGGGTGGAGGCCTGGTCAAGGACCGGGCAGCGGGGACACTAAAAGCCCCGAAATCAACTCAAGATAACCAAGATAACTGACGAATTGCGAGGGCGAGTTACAGGGTAAGTTATGGTGTTGATGGCGAGCGCTGCAAGTGTTGGTCCGGGAGACATCACAGCCCATTATCATCACCAGTGGGCTAAGTTATATACACCATTATATCAATTATGCTTCACTAAGGTTCCATTTGGATAATCTGTTATACGGGTGCTTGAAGCGCCTCATTTGGGTATTTAGGGCCTAATTTTGGGTACGTTACGGTCTCATTTGGGAGTTTTATGGCCTCATTTGGGTGTTATATATATATATATATATATATATATATATATATATATATATATATATATATATATATATATATATATATGCAAACAAGCCTGAATGGTCCCCAGGCATACGTGCAACCGAAAACTCACACCCCAGAAGTGACTTGAACCCATACTGCCAGGAGCACTATGGTTGTGAGTTTTCGGTTACATATATATATATATATATATATATATATATATATATATATATATATATATATATATATATATATATATATATGAGAGGCTGCATTTCTCCCTCCCCCCCTCCCCTCTCTTATAATATTACTAATAACACCATAAGAATTGTTCACACACTTTCGGTTCATCAACGTTCAATCCATGAAGACTAAGATAATAAAATTCCCATCATCACAAAGTTTGTTCTGTGTTTAAAGGTTACGATATGATTGATTTTGTTTATATTTTGGCGTGATCAGCGCTTACAGTTTCCAGTATTACAAATATTAACAATTTAGAGTCGAGTCATATAGTATTGAGAGATTTTCGTGAAGGTGACGATAGCATAGTGTCACTTGGCACTCTCTTATTTGACGACAAGTTGGTACATGTCCATGTTGGGCATGTCCCTAAATCAATTACTGGTAAAAACTGGGTGAGGCTAACCCAAAGTGTCTGTCCTCCAACCTCGAACACACAGACATTTCTATTTATTCACATTTATAGAAATAGATAAATATACAAGGAGTTCCCATTAAAGTAAATGAGGGAGGGAGGGGGAGAGAGAGAGAGAGAGAGAGAGAGAGAGAGAGAGAGAGAGAGAGAGAGAGAGAGAGAGAGAGAGAGAGAGAGAGAGAGAGAGAGAGAGAGAGAGAGAGAGATTGGGGGAAAGGGGTAGGAGGAAAGACAAGATTAAAGGTGGTGAGACCAACACAAGCTTTAACATGCCCTTGACCTAGACTGGTGAGAAGTCAGATCACGAAGGAAGGTGAAGGGGTGGTGGTGCAGACACTCGTGGTGCAGACACTGGTGGTGGTGCAGACACTCGTGGTGCAGACACTGG
>NC_091165.1:28001497-28013997 GCF_040958095.1 Procambarus clarkii | reverse complement strand
AGGGTTGACCAAACTCTCCGCCTGGTGACCTGCTACTTTATCCACCACAGCCTCCTACTTTTAACAATGCTGAACTCCCTGCATACATAATAAGCCAAGTGTCAAGTAATGAAACTTGCCTCACTTGTTTATACACAGCTGGAACGCAGGAGGGAGCAGAACAAGTGGCTACAGTACCCCAGGCAGCACCAACCTGCACGGGGACGGTTGTATAGCGAAACCTCGTATAACGAAGATCTGTAACTCCTGCCTCTTGGTCATGCGGCCCGCGACGCCACGTGTATCTGACTCACCCAGTAGGTGCTCACAGCTCATCATCAACAACTTGGCTGGAATACACAAGTTGTGCACCCTCCGGCCGTGTTTAGGAGTGCTCGCAGCAGCCCGGTATTCACCCTAGACGCCATGGTGCTAACAGAAGCCACAAGTGCTGGCAGAAGCCATGGGTCCTCACAGGTGCCATGGCTGCTCACAGGAGCCTCGGGTGCTCACAGGAGTCACAGGTACCCCGAGAAGCCTGGCCACTCTATATGATCAACTAATGTAACTCCAGAACCCATTCCAGTCATGTACGGTACGTACCCCGCCTGCACCAGCCGCTGCTCACACTCCACACTGCCATCATCAACACCATTAACAATAAACATCGTCACCCCTTCACTTTATTCACTTCATATTACGTAGTTTCACCATATCTAGTCCCTCCAATGTCTTATACTTTATTATCGGCGAGTAATAGTGTGACAGTGTTTATAGTGTGATGTACGGTGGAGGGTGAGGTCCGTGGTCACTGTTCAGGGAGGGGGAGACCCGCCCCACCCTGGCCATCACTGCATTCATTTAATCAGAATATGTCGTGCTCGACCTGCCATCTGCTTCTCGGGGCGTTATTGTCTGCTCGTGTTGAAGATCTTGCTATCTGATTACTGCTCTATTATTATTATTATTATTATTATTATTATTATTATTATTATTATTATTATTATTATTATTATTATTATTATTATTATTATTATTATTATAGTTTTAGAGTTATCTCTGCGGTAGAGGACCGTGGCTGTCTCCCAGCATTACTAACTGGTTTAATCTAAGACTTCTATCACTTGCGTATTTAACTTGCAACTTATAATACACAATATTATATACTTTTATCTGGAGGCATTTTGAATACCAACAAAAGCACTCTCCAAATTAAATTGACATTTTGCTATAACTTGACACTGAACTTAAACTGTCACACTGAATGTGTCCGTGTGTAGAGTTTTTTTAGACGGCCCTTGGTGAGGCAGGAGGGCACCTGAAGCACCCGAGGAAGCACAGGGGGGGCTAGTAACACCTCAGGGTGATCCACACAGTCTGTGGCTCTAACATTACTAATACTATCCTCACTGGCATACGCTTTATCTAGATGAGTATGTGCTACACATACCTCTCTGACGTGACTTGTGCACTAGACAAGTACAGGTGTGTGTGTGTGTGTGTGTGTGTGTGTGTGTGTGTGTGTGTGTGTGTGTGTGTGTGTGTGTGTGTGTGTGTGTGTGTGTGTGTGTGTGTATGTGTGTGTGTGTGTGTGTGTATGTGTGTATGTGTGTATGTGTGTATGTGTGTGTATGTGTGTATGTGTGTATGTGTGTGTGTGTGTGTGTGTGTGTGTGTGTGTGTGTGTGTGTGTGTGTGTGTGTGTGTGTGTGTGTGTGTGTGTGTGTGTGTGTGTGTGTGCGTGTGTGTTTGTGTGTCAGCCCGTAGCAGCTGTCTAACTCCCACCAGATACCTATTTACTGCTAGGTGACCAGTTGCATCGGGTGAAAGAAACTGCCCATATGAGTGAGTGAGTGAGTGTGAGCGAGCGAGACAGCCAGGCTCACGCATTAAGGTGACCTGGGAGCAGCTGCGGTCAGAGAAGCGTGTGCCTGCATAGTCCACTACAGCGAGGCTAATGCCCCATAATTCCTCTTAACGATTCCCTTAATTACCCTCCAGAAAGCATTATAAAAATGTTGCATGGTCGGGGGCGCCTCCCCTCTTGTCTTCTAGTTCCCGGGCTTGATAGTTGTACCCCCTTTACTTCCCTCTTGTCTTCTAGTTCCCGGGCTTGATAGTTGTACCCCCTTTACTTCCCTCTTGTCTTCTAGTTCCCGGGCTTGATAGTTGTACCCCCTTTACTTCCCTCTTGTCTTCTAGTTCCCGGGCTTGATAGTTGTACCCCCTTTACTTCCCTCTTGTCTTCTAGTTCCCGGGCTTGATAGTTGTACCCCCTTTACTTCCCTCTTGTCTTCTAGTTCCCGGGCTTGATAGTTGTACCCCCTTTACTTCCCTCTTGTCTTCTAGTTCCCGGGCTTGATAGTTGTACCCCCTTTACTTCCCTCTTGTCTTCTAGTTCCCGGGCTTGATAGTTGTACCCCCTTTACTTCCCTCTTGTCTTCTAGTTCCCGGGCTTGATAGTTGGACCCCCTTTACTTCCCTCTTGTCTTCTAGTTCCCGGGCTTGATAGTTGGACCCCCCCCCCTTTACTTCCCCCCCCCCCTCCTGTGATTTTGGTGGACGTGACGTAATCTAGTTTGCTGTCTCTTAATCGTGTCAGCGAACATTTTGCTGTCTCTTATTTGTGTCAGCGACCAGTTTGCTGTCTCTTAATCGTGTCAGCGACCAGTTTGTTGTCTCTTAATCGTGTCAGCGACCAGTTTGCTGTCTCATATTTGTGTCAGCGACCAGTTTGCTGTCTCATATTTGTGTCAGCGACCAGTTTGTTGTCTCTTAATCGTGTCAGCGACCATTTTGCTGTCTCTTAATCGTGTCAGCGACCAGTTTGCTGTCTCATATTTGTGTCAGCGACCAGTTTGTTGTCTCTTAATCGTGTCAGCGACCAGTTTGTTGTCTCTTAATCGTGTCAGCGACCATTTTGCTGTCTCTTATTTGTGTCAGCGACCAGTTTGTTGTCTCTTAATCGTGTCAGCGAACATTTTGCTGTCTCTTATTTGTGTCAGCGACCAGTTTGTTGTCTCTTAATCGTGTCAGCGACCATTTTGCTGTCTCTTAATCGTGTCAGCGACCAGTTTGCTGTCTCTTAATCGTGTCAGCGACCAGTTTGTTGTCTCTTAATCGTGTCAGCGACCATTTTGCTGTCTCTTATTTGTGTCAGCGACCATTTTGCTGTCTCTTAATCGTGTCAGCGACCAGTTTGTTGTCTCTTAATCGTGTCAGCGACCATTTTGCTGTCTCTTATTTGTGTCAGCGACCAGTTTGTTGTCTCTTAATCGTGTCAGCGACCAGTTTGCTGTCTCTTATTCGTGTCAGCGACCAGTTTGCTGCCTCTAAATCGTGTCAGCGACCAGTTTGCTGTCTCTTAATTGTGTCAGCGACCAGTTTGCTGCCTCTAAATCGTGTCAGCGACCAGTTTCGTGTCTCACAGACCAATGTCAACTGTAAATCAAAATCCCACTTAAATCTTACCTTAAGTAAGATTTAAATATCTTACATATGGGCAGTTTCTGTACTTACCTTAAATACAACCTTAAATGGCATATGTGAACCAAGCACAGCCCTAAATCTCACACATCTCCCCCCAAGCACATCCCCCCCGAGTCAAGCACAACCAAAGTTTGAGGTTCTGAGTCTGCGACGCCCACCACCCACCACCACCACCGTACATAGTGAGGGCGGTGTTGGGACTTGCTTGCATGCACGACGCGTCAAGCAAGCAGCCCGGAGCCTCCTCCTCTCTCCCACTGCTGGCCAGCACACGCGCACACGCACGCTCAAACACCATTCGTCATCCACCAACCATTTCGATACGAAAAAAAAAACATTCTATCATAGATTCACTGACATATATAATTTATATAATTAGCAATATGAAAGGTGATTAACAAATTCCGAAATCGAGAGTTATGGGACACAAATTAAACGCAATATCTGGAGGCCGGACTGGAGTCTATCAAAGCTAGTTGCATATATTGCTAAGGGACGTGTTGTACGTCATAAGGCCATTCCTGGTGCGCCAAGAACTTGTTTCACAAAATACGGCAGCTGACGAGGACTTGACATACTATGGTAACCCTTGATGTAGTCTAGGGTAGCTGTATAAACCCTCAGGTACCTTAGTATCACATAACTACCTCTTGATATAAACGACTTAACCCTTCATGTGGTCCAGAATAACTGTATAAATGCAGATGTACACAAGTGTGTAAAAACAACAAAAAAGTTAGCGGTTCTAGACGCGGCTGTTTTGCAATAGCGCCGAGGAGCGTGGAAGAACGCCCCACTGTTTGACACTAATAAACAAAGTGCTACCAGGCACTGGACAGGAGGTGGTGGAGGCCAAAACCGTCAATAAAGTCAAAAGCTTCATATGACAGAGGGCAGGCAAGACGGGACACCACGAGCGTAGCTCTCTACCTGTAACTACTGTTAGGTAATTGCCAGCACCACATCAACAACACCACATCAACAACAACAACCACAACATCAACACCGAGCAACCAGCCAGCCGTGACGTCCGCATGAATCAGGAGGCCAGACACAGAGTGAAGCCTCAGAGTAAGACAAACGTAGGTAAAGTGGAACAGCACTCAAGTAACGGCCAGGAAGTGGGTCTTAAACCACCACAGAGAAGGTAAGTCACCTGACGACTCTGGCCTCCACTCCCAGCTTCAAGGGCCTGCCTGCACTATCAACAAGCAAGGTCACCCTACAGCGCAGCAGAGCCCCCCCCCCCCCCCACAAGGCCGAGAGACGTGAACGGATGGGGGAGACAGTAGGTAAAATAGCAGGCCGTGACGTCACCGGAAACAACACAAAACCTGGACACTGCGTCACAACTCACACTTGCCACCAACCACATCTCCCACTCTCACTCACCATCAGTAATAGTGACAGTCGTTTACACTTCTCACAAGATGACCTTACTATACATAGTATAGGTTTCTATTCGCTTGTAACTTTCCCAAACGTTACACTTATAACGTAAGCACTTGGAGTTCACTATTCATTTGTGTACCTTGAACCCTCCCGCAGCACCCCCCAACACCACTTTCCCTGCGCACACCCTGAGCGGTCACAACACCTCAAGCGTAGAGATTATCAATGGTGGTAGTAGTAGTAGTAGTAGTAGTAGCAGTAGTAGCTGTAATACTAGAAATAATAGAAGTAAATCATTGTAGTTTTAATAGGAGTATTAAAAACAGCAGTACCAGCTGTACGTATAAAACCAGGAACAACAGCAGCAATGGAAATAGAAGGAACAGCAACAATTATAGCAACATGAAGAAAAAGAAAAAGTGGAGGTATGCCGTGGGTACCTTGCTTTGATGCTTACCTGTGGGGTGGGGGGGCCGGCTAGAAGGTTGGACAGGGGGAGAGATATAGGGACGAAGGTGCATGAATTGATGAATATAAGAGTACAAAATGATAAGAAATAAGGGAAGCGCGTATCAGTAAAGGGAGGCGGAGGTGAGGGTCAGTGGTGGCGATCACGGCAAGTATGGGGAGGGACATGAGGGAGAGAGAGAGAGAGAGATGACGGTGAAAATGAATAAGATGACAGCGAGTAAAGAGGAAAATGAAGGTAATGAGGGGGAACTATCAGGAAAGAGCGCCAAGCCATTACGACTATAGAGCACTTGGAAGAGATCAGGATGAGGATTTGGGATGGGACGGGAGAAAGGAATGGTGCCCAAGTACGCAGGTTAATATGGGAAGGGAAATTGAGGTGACCCATGGAGATCAGACTGAGGGGAGGATAAGGAGACACAGATGAGGATAAATGAGGGGTGGAATGAGGGTGAATAAGGGCACAAGAGGCAATTACGGAGACGTGATCCCCGAATAAACAAGATGGTGAAAGCTTCGTAAACAGTAGCTGGTAGGAGGAGTAGCCAGCACCTGCTGCTGCTGCTGCTGCTAAAAAAAAAAGGTAAAAAAGTTACTATATATGGTGTAAAAAAGTTACTATATATGGTGTAAAAAAGGTAAAAAAGTTACTATATATGGTGTAAAAAAAAGGTAAAGCATTACAATATATGGTGTACGGCACCCACGCCTCATCCAAGCCTCGCTCCCAGCATCTGGGAATTATCCCGCAACTAAGATCTAACGCAGACGCCTCTCCATATAACCTGGGCGCGCACTCATGCTCAATAGCGATATGAATTCATCCTTCACAGATTACTACTTATACAACATTGAAGGGAATAAACAAGGTGGATAAGGACAGCATCATTAAATTGAGAGAAAATTGGACAAGATACATCGCTGGTAGCTGGAAACACAGATGAGTTCATGGAACGTAAATAAACTCATATATCCTGTACGAGTGGCCAACACGTGCAGAACTCTGAAAGACGTCGAGGACGCCGCCTCCATTCACGTCTGTATGACAGAACTCAAAATACAAATTTAAAACCCAACAGGTCGCTTACAGAAGGCATGAATGAAGCCAGGATATGGAAAGCTAGCCCCTCACTCCTCCAGATTCACTGATAGCTAAGGACTCGTGTTATCTTAACTATTTTGGTATCTTTTACATAAGTGGGTATAAGAGAAGCAATTTCTAACTCCTGTTAGCAGATTTTCTACCGTTCTCTTCCCACATCTCGTCTTACCCTACTTACCCTACTAATTTTCCATGAAGCCTTACCCTACTAATAGGCTTATATGGTGTAAAAATTGCTTTACCCTACTAATTTTCCTTGGAACACAACCCGCCAATAAGTTTACAAGAAGGTCTCCAACTACTGCTGGGTAAACAGGGGCGAACAGTTGCCCAGGGGGGTAAACTATGAGGATCGATGCCCAGTCGATCCTCCTTGGGCCAAGGATCGAATCCGCTTGAAATTGCTCAGTAGGCGAGGGGTAAGCGGGCTACCACTGTGCTGCTACATGGTTTGTGTACTTATAAACAAAAAAACTATGTCAATAAGTTGCAATCATAACTGCAAAACTTCACAGGCTACAAGATGCAATTATACGGTTGAATCACGTCATCTTCAGCAGAGTGAGAGCACTCAGCGCACTTGATGCTGCTGACCTCAAGCAGTACAGTACATACCGGGAGGCTATGTTGGCCGCTGACCACATGTCTATGCTGGTCTCTCACTCACTGACCACATGTCTATGCTGGTCTCTCACCCACTGACCACATGTCTACGATGGTCGTCTCCATGCTGACAACAACCACGACTGAAACATGTATCGCCACAAACCTGCTACCAATCCTTAAGAGATCAATTAGGCATCTCTCTTTTTCTCGTCTCTTCCTTCACTCCCCTTCCTCTATACCCTCTTCACGATCACTCACATTCCTCCATTCCCTAGTCCTTCACTCCTCTTCCTCCCTACCCCCCCCTTCTCTCTCTCTCTCTCTCTCTCTCTCTCTCTCTCTCTCTCTCTCTCTCTCTCTCTCTCTCTCTCTCTCTCTCTCTCTCTCTCTCTCTCTCTCTCTCTCTCTCTCTCTCTCTCTCTCCTCCATCACTCACCCTGAAGTAACACTGATGATGTTTAACGTGCCTGATTGAGGCATATTGATCTGTTGATGGAGGTGATGAGAGAGGGAAGGTGGTGAGGGAAAGAAGTTGGTGAGGAAGTGAGGGTGATACGAGGGAAGAGAGGATAGCAATCGACAAGGAGGGGGTGAAGGGGGGGTAGGAATATGATAAAATGGAGATGGAAAAATGGAGCGACCGAGAGGGAAGAGGAGATAAGAGAGATGGAAAGCGAATGGCTGTTATATACCTGGAGTGGGGGCCAGACTTGTCATGTAATAACGTGATCTGTGTAACTACTTATTCAAGCAGGCAGACGCGACGGCAGGTAAGCAAGCAGGTTGGCAAGCAAGGGAGTAGGCTGCTGCTGCAGGAATTCAAGCTGTTAGACATGAGCCAGGCAGCTAGTGATGCAAGTAGGCAGCCGAACATGTAGGCAAGCAGGAGAGCAGGAAGGCAAGCAGGAGAGCAGGAAGGCAGACAGGAGGGCAGGAAATGGGGCAAACACGCACCCAATGAAGCAGACAGCAGGAAGGTTCATCATGAGACAAGCTCAAAATTTGTATACATGATCATTAATTAATGAGACAGTCAATGAACGGCAGCTGACCGTCTTATATTCTAGCATAGTGATAGTGACCAGCCAGCCAGCCGGCCAGCCAGCCAGCCAGCAGGCCAGCCAGCCGGACAGCAGGCCAGTCTGCAAGCCAATCTGCTAGACAACAAGTCAGTCAGTCAGTCAATAACTGCAGCACTATCAAGATGACAGCAGAGACAACTGGTGGCATGAGTGGCAAACTACGATGTCTTGAACGACGGTACCAAGTTATCGATATTCCAATACGTAAGACGTAAGGCAGCGCAAGAGGACACAACACGCCTCGTGACGGACGACGAGGCCAGTAGGAGAGGCACCAGTCGCTCACGACCCGGCAAGCGTGAGCAGGAAATATGACAAGGAAGAGATAACGGAGGCATAAGATGGGGAGGCATGGAGAAGGGAGATGGTAAACATGAAAACGAGGTGAGAAGTAACGGGATGAGAAACAGAGAGGCAGGAATGGGAGGAAACAGGGAAAAACAGGAAGGAAGAAAGGAAGGAAGAAAGGAAGGAAGTAAGGAAGGAGAAGTTAGGGGGGCTTCGTGTGTAGCAATGTTGAGGGAGTGGCGTCGGCAGTAAAGCTCACGGCGCCACAGCTGATGACACTACCCCTCACCAACCACACAAATCATCACCTCATCACTCACCTACCACACAAACCCCCTACCACCACCCCTCTCCAACCACCCAAATCATCACCTCATCACTCACCTACCACACAAACCCCCTACCACCACCCCTCACCAACCACCCAAATCATCACCTCATCACTCACCAACCACCCAAATCATCACCTCATCACTCACCTACCACACAAACCCCCCTACCACCACCCCTCTCCAACCACCCAAATCATCACCTCATCACTTATCACATACGGGGCATAACTGACCAACCTCTCGTACTTTTCAAACGAGATCTTGATAAAAAGAAACCTTCAATGGATCAACCAGGCTGTCACTCACATGTCAAGCTCCGGGTTGAACAGCCTAGTTGACCAGACCACCAACCAGGAGGCCTGGTCAAGGACCGGGCCACGGGGACGTTGATCCTCGAAATAATCAATAGGTATATCCTTACCACGTGACCCGTTCACCGCCCCCAACCTCACCTTCCGTCCCTTCCTTCAATTGTGGCTATCGTTAGAGATGGTTATCTCTAACGATAACCACAATTTCAGTCACGCTAGACCTATACTAACAAGACGAAGTCTATCCTCGACTAAGATCCTAAGATAAGTATAGTCTAAGACAAGTCTAATCTTAGACACGCCTAACTTAAGACACGCCTAACTTTGGACACGCCTAACTTAAGACACCCGCCCCCCTAAGACAAGTCTAATCTAAGACACGCTTAACTTAAGACACTTAAAACACAATTTTTTCACACACACACACACACACACACACACACACACACACACACACACACACACACACACACACACACACACACACACACACAGGAAGCAGCCCGTAGCAGCTGTCCAACTCCCAGGTACCTATTTACTGCTAGGTGAATAGGGCATCAGGGTGAAATAAATTCTGCCCGTTTGTTTCCACCATCGCCGGGGTTCGATCCTCGGACTCTAAGATTACGAATCCCGAGCGCCGTCCACTCAGCTGTCAGGCCCCCTGTGTGTGTAAAGGGGGTGGTGTGCCTTTCCCAAATAACACCAAAATAGATGCTTATGCTTGGATTAAATTTTGTTGGAATACTGAGCTTGTGCGAAAGACTTTACTATAATATGGTATTTTGAAAGATAAATACATTCGTAACTGTAGTAATGTTGCCAAGGCAACCCAAAATCTAACATGGAGGAGTGCCTGTTGTATTAGCATACTTTTATTAGTCCTAATATTCGAGAAAAATGATTTTATACCAGTATTGCAGGAGTCTCAGCAGGGGCTTAGTGGTGTTTGTGAATAATGGCTCTTTAAGAATGTATTTCTGCGGTGTCTCCCCGCTCAGTGGACCATGACGTCACTGCTGAGCTCCAGTATGACGTCAGCACACCTCCCCTCCCCCTACCTTCCTCTTCCGTCCCCCCCCCACCTTCCTCTCCCCCGCCCCCCCCCCATCTACACCCACACACACACACGTAAGGACGCGCGCACAAACAATGCAGCTTCTCCAGTGCAAGAGTTGCTAACAAATGTTATGATGTAGATGTAGTAGTGCGCGCGATGGTTGAGGGTAAGCACAGTTGAGAGGCGGGACCAAAGAGTCAGAGCTCAACCCCCCGCAGGCACAACTAGGGGAGTACACCAGACGCCCATGTAGTTAAGAGAAGAACACCAGCAGACGGGTTGGGATCCATTGAAATAAGCGACCGGCGACAGTGATGTGATTTTGAATGATGAACGATAATGAGTTGCAATAGATTTCATTTGCATATGCATTAAGCTCTTAAAAAGAGAAAGAGAGCAATAATGATTTTGTGACAAAAAAAAAGAGTGAAAGTTTCAGTGATTGAAGACTATAAATAGATTATGAAACGCTTATTGAGCATCGCTCACAATATATATATATATATATATATATATATATATTATATATATTTTTTTTGAGATATATACAAGAGTTGTTACATTCTTGTAGAGCCACTAGTACGCGTAGCGTTTCGGGCAGGTCCCTGGAATACGATCCCCGCCGCGAAGAATCGTTTTTACAACCAAGTACCCATTTTACTGTTGAGTTAAACAGAGGCTACAGTTAAGGATTTGCGCCCAGTAAATCCTCCCCAGCCAGGATACGAACCCATGACAAAGCGCTCGCGGAACGCCAGGCGAGTGTCTTACCACTAAAACACCGCGGAGACTGCTAAATATATTCTTATAATAAGTACAGGACATATTCTACGCAATGAAATACGTAAGACGAGCAGCAATGGGTAAGTTGTAAGTAAGTTGTAAGTAAGTTGTAGTAAGTTGTCCACGTTCACTTGTCCCAACCTCCACAAGCCAGCTCCTAATACAAGTGTAAATATATCTTTTGCTTACGGAACACGTAGTCCAACCACTTGGGCTGGACGGTAGAGTGACGGTCTCGCTTCATGCAGGTCGGCGTTCAATCCCCAACCGTCCAAGTGGTTGGTCACCATTCCTTCCCCCCGTCCCATCCCAAATCCTTATCCTGACCCCTACCCAGTGCTATATAGTCGTAATGGCTTGGCGCTTTCCCCTGAAAATTACCTTACCTTACGGAACACGTAGCTCAGCTGATCTATAGAACATTCTGAATGTGAACAGATCAAGTCACCCAGAGAACGACTCCTGTTTAAAATAATATCTTGCACATCGTTAATATCTTGCATATAAACTAGCTTGCATATCAACTGCATATCAACATATGCATATCAACTGCATATCAACATATGCTGCTATCTTTGTATATAAACATGAGATTTGGCTGCATAGTTAATTTTGACCTCATCTGTCATGGGCCTATTCGTTTTACAGCCTGGGACAATGTGCAGTACTGTGGTTAAGAAGAGTTTAAACACATTTTCAAGGTGTTTTTGCATTACACACAGAAATAACTCTTTTTGACCATGTTGTAGCTCAGTCGATTAAGGCAGCGTCTGGGATGCTTTCGGACATAGGTTCGAATCCCCATCACGGCCCTTGTGGATTTGTTTCTGTGCTGTTGTAAAGGCGAATGGATAGTGTGAAGTTAGAACAGTTGTAACACCATAAAGGTGTTTTGTTTAGTTTTATTTAATACATACATACAGATACATGAGTCAGAGACAAGGGGCAAGATTCACGAAAGCACTTACGCAAGCACTTACGAACGTGTACATCTTTCCTCAATCTTTGACGGCTTTGGTTACATTTATTAAACAGTTTACAAGCATGAAAACTTGCCAATCAACTGTTGTTATTGTTATAAACAGCCTCCTGGTGCTTCGGAGCTCATTAACTGTTTAATAATTGTAAACAAAGCCGCCAAAGATTGAGAAAAGATGTACAGGTTCGTAAGTGCTTTCGTGAATCTGGCCCAAGGATCTGAGAGGCGCCAGACGCTGAAGATATTGAAGATGACATATCGTCTGTAATAGTTTGATTAAATAACATTTGATAAAACCCTTAGCCAACAGACAAAATTTAATATTAAATAAAGTTAACTCTCAACTTGATACTTCTCTACAAAATGTAGACTAATTAACAAATTTAAGTAAATTTGTTTATACTGCACTGTATTTTAAAATATTGAAAGTTTTTGTATATATTAAAATCCAGGCGAGGTGCATTCGCGATGAAGGTTGCAATTTTGGTACATAATCACAGTAACGTATTGATGTACATAATTTGATATTTATATTTTAAATACAATGTTATATTTCATAGCATAAGGACAAGTTTCACGCGTGCACTATACACTTTGTCCCGAATTCAGATTTGATATTTTCACTC